>NW_026781379.1:0-47500 GCF_030144855.1 Hypanus sabinus
TGTATGGTGTAAGTACAGTGGGTGGTTGGGGTTGACACTGTATGGTGTAAGTACAGGGGGTGGTGTGGGTGGGGGATGACACTGTATGGTGTAAGTACGGGGGTGGGTGGGGGTAGACACTGTATGGTGTAAGTACGGGGGTGGGTGGTGGTTGACACTGTATGGTGTAAGTACAGGGGGTTGGTGGGGGTTGACTCTGTATGGTGTAAGTACAGGGGGTGGGTGGGGGTTGACACTGTATGGTGTAAGTACAGGGGGTGGGTGGGGGTTGACACTGTATGGTGTAAGTACAGGGGTGGGGTGGGTGGGGGTTGACACTGTATGGTGTAAGTAAAGGGGGTGGGTGGGGGTTGACACTGTATGGTGTAAGTATAGGGGGTGGGGTGGGTGGGGGTTGACACTGTATGGTGTAAGTACAGGGGGTGGGGTGGGTGGGGGTTGACACTGTATGGTGTAAGTACAGGGGTGTGGGTGGGGGATAACACTGTACGGTGTAAGTACAGGTTTGGGGTGGGTAGGGGTTGACACTGTATGGTGTAAGTACAGTGGGTGGTTGGGGGTTGACACTGTATGGTGTAAGTACAGGGGGTGGTGTGGGTGGGGGATGACACTGTATGGTGTAAGTACGGGGGTGGGTGGGGGTAGACACTGTATGGTGTAAGTACGGGGGTGGGTGGTGGTTGACACTGTATGGTGTAAGTACAGGGGGTGGGTGGGGGATGACACTGTATGGTGTAAGTACGGGGTTGTGGGTGGGGGATGACACTGTATGGTGTAAGTACAGGGGTGGGGTGGGTGGGGAATGACACTGTATGGTGTAAGTACAGGGGTGGTGTGGGTGGGGGTTGACACTGTATGGTGTAAGTACAGGGGGTGGGGTGGGTGGGGGTTGACACTGTATGGTGTAAGTACAGGGGTGGGGTGGGTGGGGGATGACACTGTATGGTGTAAGTACAGGGGGTGGTGTGGGTGGGGGTTGACACTGTATGGTGTAAGTACAGGGTGTGGGTGGGGATGACACTGTATGGTGTAAGTACAGGGGTAGGGTGGGTGGGGGATAACACTGTATGGTGTAAGTACGGGGGTGGTGTGGGTGGGGGTTGACACTGTATGGTGTAAGTACAGGGTGTGGGTGGGGGATGACACTGTATGGTGTAAGTACAGGGGTGGGATGGATGGGGGTTGACACTGCATGGTGTAAGTACAGGGGGTGGTGTGGGTGGGGGTTGACACTGTATGGTGTAAGTAAAGGGGGTGGGTGGGGGTTGACACTGTATGGTGTAAGTACAGGGGGTGGGGTGGGTGTGGGTTGACACTGTATGGTGTAAGTACAGGGGGTGGGGTGGGTGTGGGTTGACACTGTATGGTGTAAGTACAGGGGGTGGTGTGGGTGGGGGATGACACTGTATGGTGTAAGTACAGGGGGTTGGGGATGACACTGTATGGTGTAAGTACAGGGTTTGGGTGGGGGATGATACTGTATGGTGTAAGTACAGGGGTGGGGTGGGTGAGGGTTGACACTGTATGGTGTAAGTACAGGGCTGGTGTGGGTGGGGGATGACACTGTATGGTGTAAGTACAGGGGTGGGGTGGGTGGGGGTTGACACTGTATGGTGTAAGTACAGGGGTGTGGTGGGTGGGGGTTGACACTGTATGGTGTAAGTACAGGGGTGGGGTGGGTGGGGGATGACACTGTATGGTGTAAGTACAGGGTGTGGGTGGGGGATGACACTGTATGGTGTAAGTACAGGAGTGGGGTGGGTGGGGGATGACACTGTATGGTGTAAGTACGGGGGTGGTGTGGGTGGGGGTTGCCACTGTATGGTGTAATTACGGGGTGGTGTGGGTGGGGGTTGCCACTGTATGGTGTAAGTACAGGGGGTGGGTGGGGATGACACTCTATGGTGTAAGTACGGGGGTGGTGTGGGTGGGGGTTGACACTGTATGGTGTAAGTACAGGGGGTGGGTGGGGGTTGACTCTGTATGGTGTAAGTACAGGGGTGGGGTGGGTGGGGGTTGACACTGTATGGTGTAAGTACAGGGCTGGTGTGAGTGGGGGATGACACTGTATGGTGTAAGTACAGGGGTGGTGTGGGTGGGGGTTGACACTGTATGGTGTAAGTACAGGGGGTGGGTGGGGGTTGACTCTGTATGGTGTAAGTACAGGGCTGGTGTGAGTGGGGGATGACACTCTATGGTGTAAGTACGGGGGTGGTGTGGGTGGGGGTTGACACTGTATGGTGTAAGTACAGGGGGTGGGTGGGGTTGACTCTGTATGGTGTAAGTACAGGGGTGGGGTGGGTGGGGGTTGACACTGTATGGTGTAAGTACAGGGGGTGGGTGGGGGTTGACTCTGTATGGTGTAAGTACAGGGGTGGGGTGGGTGGGGGTTGACACTGTATGGTGTAAGTACAGGGCTGGTGTGGGTGGGGGTTGACACTGTATGGTGTAAGTACAGGGTGTGGGTGGGGGATGACACTGTATGGTGTAAGTACAGGGGGTGGGTGGGGGATGACACTCTATGGTGTAAGTACGGGGGTGGTGTGGGTGGAGGATGACACTGTATGGTGTAAGTACAGGGGGTGGGTGGGGGTTGACACTGTATGGTGTAAGTACAGGGGGTGGGGTGGGTGGGGGTTGACACTATATGGTGTAAGTACGGGGGTGGTGTGTGTGGGGGTTGACTCTGTATGGTGTAAGTACAGGGGGTGGGTGGGGGTTGACACTGTATGGTGTAAGTACAGGGGTGGTGTGGGTGGGGGTTGACACTGTATGGTGTAAGTAAAGGGGGTGGGTGGGGGTTGACACTGTATGGTGTATGTACAGGGGGGTGGGGTGGGTGGGGGGTTGACACTGTATGGTGTAAGTACAGGGTGTGGGTGGGGGATGACACTGTATGGTGTAAGTACTGGGGTGGTGTGGGTGGGGGTTGACACTGTATGGTGTAAGTACAGGGGTGGGGTGGGTGGGGGATGACACTGTATGGTGTAAGTACAGGGGGTGGGTGGGGGATGACACTGTATGGTGTAAGTACGGGGGTGGTGTGGGTGGGGGATGACACTGTATGGTGTAAGTACAGGGGTGGTGTGGGTGGGGGTTGACACTGTATGGTGTAAGTACGGGGGTGGTGTGGGTGGGGGTTGACACTGTATGGTGTAAGTACAGGGGTGGGTGGGGGTTGACTCTGTATGGTGTAAGTACAGGGGGTGGGTGGGGTTGACACTGTATGGTGTAAGTACAGGGGTGGTGTGGGTGGGGGTTGACACTGTATGGTGTAAGTAAAGGGGGTGGGTGGGGGTTGACACTGTATGGTGTAAGTACAGGGGGTGGGGTGGTTGGGGGTTGACACTGTATGGTGTAAGTACAGGGTGTGGGTGGGGGTTGACACTGTATGGTGTAAGTACAGGGGTGGGGTGGGTGGGGGATGACACTGTATGGTGTAAGTACAGGGGGTGTGGGTGGGGGGTGACACTGTATGGTGTAAGTACAGGGGGTGGGTGGGGGATGAAACTCTATGGTGTAAGTACAGGGGGTGGGGTGGGTGGGGGGTTGGGGGGGTGACACTGTTTTATGTAAGTACAGGGGGTGGGTGGGGGATGAGACTCTATGGTGTAAGTACAGGGGGTGGGTGGGGGATGAGACTCTATGGTGTAAGTACAGGGGGTGGGGTGGGTGGGGGGGTTGGGGGGGTGACACTGTTTTATGTAAGTACAGGGGGTGGGTGGGGGATGAGACTATGGTGTAAGTACAGGGGGTGGGGTGGGTGGGGGGGTTGGGGGGGTGACACTGTATGTTGTAAGTACAGGGTGTGGGTGGGGGTGACACTGTATGGTGTAAGTACAGGGGGTGGGGGTGGGTGGGTGGTGGGGTGGTTGGGGTTGACACTGTATGGTGTAAGTACAGGGTGTGGGTGGGGGATGACACTGTATGGTGTAAGTACAGGGGTGGGGTGGGTGGGGGATGACACTGTATGGTGTAAGTACAGGGGGTGTGGGTGGGGGGTGACACTATGGTGTAAGTACAGGGTGTGGGTGGGGGATGACACTGTATGGTGTAAGTACAGGGGGTGGGTGGGGGATGACACTGTATGGTGTAAGTACGGGGGTGGTGTGGGTGGGGGATGACACTGTATGGTGTAAGTACAGGGGTGGTGTGGGTGGGGGTTGACACTGTATGGTGTAAGTACGGGGGTGGTGTGGGTGGGGGTTGACACTGTATGGTGTAAGTACAGGGGTGGGTGGGGGTTGACTCTGTATGGTGTAAGTACAGGGGGTGGGTGGGGGTTGACACTGTATGGTGTAAGTACAGGGTGGTGTGGGTGGGGGTTGACACTGTATGGTGTAAGTAAAGGGGGTGGGTGGGGGTTGACACTGTATGGTGTAAGTACAGGGGGTGGGGTGGTTGGGGTTGACACTGTATGGTGTAAGTACAGGGTGTGGGTGGGGGTTGACACTGTATGGTGTAAGTACAGGGGTGGGGTGGGTGGGGGATGACACTGTATGGTGTAAGTACAGGGGGTGTGGGTGGGGGGTGACACTGTATGGTGTAAGTACAGGGGGTGGGTGGGGGATGAAACTCTATGGTGTAAGTACAGGGGGTGGGTGGGTGGGGGGTTGGGGGGGTGACACTGTTTTATGTAAGTACAGGGGTGGGTGGGGATGAGACTCTATGGTGTAAGTACAGGGGGTGGGTGGGGGATGAGACTCTATGGTGTAAGTACAGGGGGTGGGGTGGGTGGGGGGGTTGGGGGGGTGACACTGTTTTATGTAAGTACAGGGGGTGGGTGGGGGATGAGACTATGGTGTAAGTACAGGGGGTGGGGTGGGTGGGGGGTTGGGGGGTGACACTGTATGTTGTAAGTACAGGGTGTGGGTGGGGGGTGACACTGTATGGTGTAAGTACAGGGGGTGGGGTGGGTGGGGTGGTTGGGGGTTGACACTGTATGGTGTAAGTACAGGGTGTGGGTGGGGGATGACACTGTATGGTGTAAGTACAGGGGTGGGGTGGGTGGGGGATGACACTGTATGGTGTAAGTACAGGGGGTGTGGGTGGGGGGGTGACACTGTATGGTGTAAGTACAGGGGTGGGTTGGGGGTTGACACTGTATGGTGCAAGTACAGGGGTGGGGTGGGGGTTGACACTGTATGGTGTAAGTACAGGGGGTGGGGTGGGTGGGAGTTGACACTGTATGGTGTAAGTACAGGGGGTGGGGTGGGTGTGGGTTGACACTGTATGGTGTAAGTACGGGGGGTGGTGTGGGTGGGGGATGACACTGTATGGTGGTAAGTACAGGGGGTGGGTGGGGGATGACACTGTATGGTGTAAGTACAGGGGGTGGGGTGGGGGATGACACTGTATGGTGTAAGTACGGGGGTGGTGTGGGTGGGGGTTGACACTGTATGGTGTAAGTACAGGGGTGGTGTGGGTGGGGGTTGACACTGTATGGTGTAAGTACAGGGGGTGGGTGGGGGTTGACACTGTATGGTGTAAGTACGGGGGTGGTGTGGGTGGCGGATGACACTGTATGGTGTAAGTACAGGGGTGGGTGGGGGTTGACACTGTATGGTGTAAGTACGGGGGTGATGTGGGTGGGGGTTGACACTGTATGGTGTAAGTACGGGGGTGGGTTGGGTGGGGGTTGACACTGTATGGTCTAAGTACAGGGGTGGGTGGGGGTTGACACTGTATGGTGTAAGTACAGGGAGTGGTTGGGGGTTGACACTGTATGGTGTAAGTACAGGGGGTGGGGTGGGTGGGGGTTGACACTGTATGGTGTAAGTACGGAGGTGGTGTGGGTGGGGGGTTGACTCTGTATGGTGTAAGTACAGGGGGTGGGTGGGGGTTGACACTGTATGGTGTAAGTACAGGGGTGGGGTGGGTGGGGGATGACACTGTATGGTGTAAGTACGGAGGTGGTGTGGGTGGGGGTTGACTCTGTATGGTGTAAGTACAGGGGGTGGGGTGGGTGGGGGTTGACACTGTATGGTGTAAGTACAGGGGGTGTGGGTGGGGGATAACACTGTACGGTGTAAGTACAGGGTGGGGTGGGTAGCGGTTGACACTGTATGGTGTAAGTACAGTGGGTGGTTGGGGTTGACACTGTATGGTGTAAGTACAGGGGTGGTGTGGGTGGGGGATGACACTGTATGGTGTAAGTACGGGGGTGGGTGGGGGTAGACACTGTATGGTGTAAGTACGGGGGTGGGTGGTGGTTGACACTGTATGGTGTAAGTACAGGGGGTTGGTGGGGGTTGACTCTGTATGGTGTAAGTACAGGGGGTGGGTGGGGGTTGACACTGTATGGTGTAAGTACAGGGGTGGGGTGGGTGGGGGTTGACACTGTATGGTGTAAGTAAAGGGGGTGGGTGGGGGTTGACACTGTATGGTGTAAGTATAGGGGGTGGGGTGGGTGGGGGTTGACACTGTATGGTGTAAGTACAGGGGGTGGGGTGGGTGGGGGTTGACACTGTATGGTGTAAGTACAGGGGGTGTGGGTGGGGGATAACACTGTACGGTGTAAGTACAGGTTTGGGGTGGGTAGGGGTTGACACTGTATGGTGTAAGTACAGTGGGTGGTTGGGGGTTGACACTGTATGGTGTAAGTACAGGGGGTGGTGTGGGTGGGGGATGACACTGTATGGTGTAAGTACGGGGGTGGGTGGGGGTAGACACTGTATGGTGTAAGTACGGGGGTGGGTGGTGGTTGACACTGTATGGTGTAAGTACAGGGGGTGGGTGGGGGATGACACTGTATGGTGTAAGTACGGGGTTGTGGGTGGGGGATGACACTGTATGGTGTAAGTACAGGGGTGGGGTGGGTGGGGAATGACACTGTATGGTGTAAGTACAGGGGGTGGTGTGGGTGGGGGTTGACACTGTATGGTGTAAGTACAGGGGTGGGGTGGGTGGGGGTTGACACTGTATGGTGTAAGTACAGGGGTGGGGTGGGTGGGGGATGACACTGTATGGTGTAAGTACAGGGGGTGGTGTGGGTGGGGGTTGACACTGTATGGTGTAAGTACAGGGTGTGGGGTGGGTGGAGGTTGACACTGTATGGTGTAAGTACAGGGGTGGGGTGGGGGTGGGGGATGACACTGTATGGTGTAAGTACAGGGGGTGGGTGGGGGTGACACTGTATGGTGTAAGTACGGGGGGTGGGGTGGGTGGAGGTTGACACTGTATGGTGTAAGTACAGGGGTGGGGTGGGGTTGGGGGATGACACTGTATGGTGTAAGTACAGGGGGTGGGTGGGGGTGACACTGTATGGTGTAAGTACGGGGGGTGGGGTGGGTGGAGGTTGACACTGTATGGTGTAAGTACAGGGGTGGGGTGGGTGGGGGATGACACTGTATGGTGTAAGTACAGGGGGTGGGGTGGGTGGAGGTTGACACTGTATGGTGTAAGTACAGGGGTGGGGTGGGGTGGGGGATGACACTGTATGGTGTAAGTACAGGGGGTGGGGTGGGTGGGGGTTGACACTGTATGGTGTAAGTACGGGGGTGGGGGTGGGTGGGGGTTGACACTGTATGGTGTAAGTACAGGGGGTGTGTGGGGGTTGACACTGTATGGTGTAAGTACTGGGGTGGTGTGGGTGGGGGTTGACACTGTATGGTGTAAGTACTGGGGTGGTGTGGGTGGGGGTTGACACTGTATGGTGTAAGTACGGGGGTGGGGTGGGTGGGGGTTGACACTGTATGGTGTAAGTACAGGGGGTGGGGTGGGTGGGGGTTGACACTGTATGGTGTAAGTACGGGGTGTGGGGGGTGGGTGGGGGTTGACACTGTATGGTGTAAGTACAGGGGGTGGGGTGGGTGGGGGTTGACACTGTATGGTGTAAGTGCAGGTGGTGGGGGTGGGGGATGACACTGTATGGTGTAAGTACAGGGGGTGGTGTGGGTGGGGGTTGACACTGTATGGTGTAAGTACAGGGGGTGGGTGGGGGATGACACTGTATGGTGTAAGTACAGGGGGTGTGGGTGGGTGGAGGTTGACACTGTATGGTGTAAGTACAGGGGGTGGGGTGGGTGGAGGTTGACACTGTATGGTGTAAGTACAGCGGGTGGGGTGGGTGGAGGTTGACACTGTATGGTGTATGTACAGGGGTGGGGTGGGTGGAGGTTGACACTGTATGGTGTAAGTACAGGGGGTGGGTGGGGGATGACACTGTATGGTGTAAGTACGGGGGTGGGGTGTGAGGGGGTTGACACTGTATGGTGTAAGTACAGGGGGTGGGGTGGGTGGAGGTTGACACTGTATGGTGTAAGTACAGGGGTGGGGTGGGTGGAGGTTGACACTGTATGGTGTAAGTACAGAGGTGGGGTGGGTGGGGGTTGACACTGTATGGTGTAAGTACAGGGGGTGTGGGTGGGGGTTGACACTGTATGGTGTAAGTACAGGGGTGGGTGGGGGTTGACACTGTATGGTGTAAGTACAGGGGGTGTGGGTGGGGGTTGACACTGTATGGTGTAAGTACAGGGGGTGGGGTGGGTGGGGGTTGACACTGTATGGTGTAAGTACAGGGGGTGTGGGTGGGGGCTAACACTGTATGGTGTAAGTACAGGGGGTGGGTGGGGGTGACACTGTATGGTGTAAGTACGGGGGGGGGTGGGGGTGGGGGTTGACACTATATGGTGTAAGTACAGGGGGTGGGTGGGGGTTGACACTGTATGGTGTAAGTACGGGTTGGGGTGGGTGGGGGGATGACACTGTATGGTGTAAGTACAGGGGGTGGGGTGGGTGGGGTTTGACACTGTATGGTGTAAATACAGGGGTGGGGTGGGTGGGGGTTGACACTGTATGGTGTAAGTACAGGGCTGGTGTGGGTGGGGGTTGACACTGTATGGTGTAAGTACAGGGGGTGGGTGGGGGTTGACACTGTATGGTGTAAGTACGGGGGTTGGGTGGGTGGGGGATGACACTGTATGGTGTAAGTACAGGGGGTGGGGTGGGTGGGGTTTGACACTGTATGGTGTAAATACAGGGGTGGGGTGGGTGGGGGATGACACTGTATGGTGTAAGTACAGGGGGTGTGGGTGCGTGGAGGTTGACACTGTATGGTGTAAGTACGGGGTGGGGTGGGTGGGGGATGACACTGTATGGTGTAAGTACAGGGGTGGGGTGGGTGGGGGATGACACTGTATGGTGTAAGTACAGGGGTGGGTTGGGGGTTGACACTGTATGGTGCAAGTACAGGGGTGGGTGGGGGTTGACACTGTATGGTGTAAGTACAGGGGGTGGGGTGGGTGGGAGTTGACACTGTATGGTGTAAGTACAGGGGGGTGGGGTGGGTGTGGGTTGACACTGTATGGTGTAAGTACGGGGGTGGTGTGGGTGGGGGATGACACTGTATGGTGTAAGTACAGGGGGTGGGTGGGGGATGACACTGTATGGTGTAAGTACAGGGGGTGGGGGTGGGGGATGACACTGTATGGTGTAAGTACGGGGGTGGTGTGGGTGGGGGTTGACACTGTATGGTGTAAGTACAGGGGTGGTGTGGGTGGGGGTTGACACTGTATGGTGTAAGTACAGGGGGTGGGTGGGGGTTGACACTGTATGGTGTAAGTACGGGGGTGGTGTGGGTGGCGGATGACACTGTATGGTGTAAGTACAGGGTGGGGTGGGTGGGGGATGACTGTATGGTGTAAGTACGGGGGTGGGGTGGGTGTGGGTTGACACTGTATGGTGTAAGTACAGGGGTGGGTGGGGGTTGACACTGTATGGTGTAAGTACGGGGGTGATGTGGGTGGGGGTTGACACTGTATGGTGTAAGTACGGGGGTGGGTTGGGTGGGGGTTGACACTGTATGGTCTAAGTACAGGGGTGGGTGGGGGTTGACACTGTATGGTGTAAGTACAGGGAGTGGTTGGGGGTTGACACTGTATGGTGTAAGTACAGGGGGTGGGGTGGGTGGGGGTTGACACTGTATGGTGTAAGTACGGAGGTGGTGTGGGTGGGGGGTTGACTCTGTATGGTGTAAGTACAGGGGGTGGGTGGGGGTTGACACTGTATGGTGTAAGTACAGGGGTGGGGTGGGTGGGGGATGACACTGTATGGTGTAAGTACGGAGGTGGTGTGGGTGGGGGGTTGACTCTGTATGGTGTAAGTACAGGGGGTGGGGTGGGTGGGGGTTGACACTGTATGGTGTAAGTACAGGGGGTGTGGGTGGGGGATAACACTGTACGGTGTAAGTACAGGGGTGGGGTGGGTAGCGGTTGACACTGTATGGTGTAAGTACAGTGGGTGGTTGGGGTTGACACTGTATGGTGTAAGTACAGGGGGTGGTGTGGGTGGGGGATGACACTGTATGGTGTAAGTACGGGGGTGGGTGGGGGTAGACACTGTATGGTGTAAGTACGGGGGTGGGTGGTGGTTGACACTGTATGGTGTAAGTACAGGGGGTTGGTGGGGGTTGACTCTGTATGGTGTAAGTACAGGGGGTGGGTGGGGGTTGACACTGTATGGTGTAAGTACAGGGGGTGGGTGGGGGTTGACACTGTATGGTGTAAGTACAGGGGTGGGGTGGGTGGGGGTTGACACTGTATGGTGTAAGTAAAGGGGGTGGGTGGGGGTTGACACTGTATGGTGTAAGTATAGGGGGTGGGGTGGGTGGGGGTTGACACTGTATGGTGTAAGTACAGGGGGTGGGGTGGGTGGGGGTTGACACTGTATGGTGTAAGTACAGGGGGTGTGGGTGGGGGATAACACTGTACGGTGTAAGTACAGGTTTGGGGTGGGTAGGGGTTGACACTGTATGGTGTAAGTACAGTGGGTGGTTGGGGGTTGACACTGTATGGTGTAAGTACAGGGGGTGGTGTGGGTGGGGGATGACACTGTATGGTGTAAGTACGGGGGTGGGTGGGGGTAGACACTGTATGGTGTAAGTACGGGGGTGGGTGGTGGTTGACACTGTATGGTGTAAGTACAGGGGGTGGGTGGGGGATGACACTGTATGGTGTAAGTACGGGGTTGTGGGTGGGGGATGACACTGTATGGTGTAAGTACAGGGGTGGGGTGGGTGGGGAATGACACTGTATGGTGTAAGTACAGGGGGTGGTGTGGGTGGGGGTTGACACTGTATGGTGTAAGTACAGGGGTGGGGTGGGTGGGGGTTGACACTGTATGGTGTAAGTACAGGGGTGGGGTGGGTGGGGGATGACACTGTATGGTGTAAGTACAGGGGGTGGTGTGGGTGGGGGTTGACACTGTATGGTGTAAGTACAGGGTGTGGGTGGGGGATGACACTGTATGGTGTAAGTACAGGGGTAGGGTGGGTGGGGGATAACACTGTATGGTGTAAGTACGGGGGTGGTGTGGGTGGGGGTTGACACTGTATGGTGTAAGTACAGGGTGTGGGTGGGGGATGACACTGTATGGTGTAAGTACAGGGGTGGGATGGATGGGGGTTGACACTGCATGGTGTAAGTACAGGGGGTGGTGTGGGTGGGGGTTGACACTGTATGGTGTAAGTAAAGGGGGTGGGTGGGGGTTGACACTGTATGGTGTAAGTACAGGGGGTGGGGTGGGTGTGGGTTGACACTGTATGGTGTAAGTACAGGGGGTGGGGTGGGTGTGGGTTGACACTGTATGGTGTAAGTACAGGGGGTGGTGTGGGTGGGGGATGACACTGTATGGTGTAAGTACAGGGGGTTGGGGATGACACTGTATGGTGTAAGTACAGGGTTTGGGTGGGGGATGATACTGTATGGTGTAAGTACAGGGGTGGGGTGGGTGAGGGTTGACACTGTATGGTGTAAGTACAGGGCTGGTGTGGGTGGGGGATGACACTGTATGGTGTAAGTACAGGGGTGGGGTGGGTGGGGGTTGACACTGTATGGTGTAAGTACAGGGGTGTGGTGGGTGGGGGTTGACACTGTATGGTGTAAGTACAGGGGTGGGGTGGGTGGGGGATGACACTGTATGGTGTAAGTACAGGGTGTGGGTGGGGGATGACACTGTATGGTGTAAGTACAGGAGTGGGGTGGGTGGGGGATGACACTGTATGGTGTAAGTACGGGGGTGGTGTGGGTGGGGGTTGCCACTGTATGGTGTAAGTACGGGGGTGGTGTGGGTGGGGGTTGCCACTGTATGGTGTAAGTACAGGGGGTGGGTGGGGGATGACACTCTATGGTGTAAGTACGGGGGTGGTGTGGGTGGGGGTTGACACTGTATGGTGTAAGTACAGGGGGTGGGTGGGGGTTGACTCTGTATGGTGTAAGTACGGGGGTGGGGGTGGGTGGGGGTTGACACTGTATGGTGTAAGTACAGGGCTGGTGTGAGTGGGGGATGACACTGTATGGTGTAAGTACAGGGGTGGTGTGGGTGGGGGTTGACACTGTATGGTGTAAGTACAGGGGGTGGGTGGGGGTTGACTCTGTATGGTGTAAGTACAGGGCTGGTGTGAGTGGGGGATGACACTCTATGGTGTAAGTACGGGGGTGGTGTGGGTGGGGGTTGACACTGTATGGTGTAAGTACAGGGGGTGGGTGGGGGTTGACTCTGTATGGTGTAAGTACAGGGGTGGGGTGGGTGGGGGTTGACACTGTATGGTGTAAGTACAGGGGGTGGGTGGGGGTTGACTCTGTATGGTGTAAGTACAGGGGTGGGGTGGGTGGGGGTTGACACTGTATGGTGTAAGTACAGGGCTGGTGTGGGTGGGGGTTGACACTGTATGGTGTAAGTACAGGGTGTGGGTGGGGGATGACACTGTATGGTGTAAGTACAGGGGGTGGGTGGGGGATGACACTCTATGGTGTAAGTACGGGGGTGGTGTGGGTGGAGGATGACACTGTATGGTGTAAGTACAGGGGGTGGGTGGGGGTTGACACTGTATGGTGTAAGTACAGGGGGTGGGGTGGGTGGGGGTTGACACTATATGGTGTAAGTACGGGGGTGGTGTGTGTGGGGGGTTGACTCTGTATGGTGTAAGTACAGGGGGTGGGTGGGGGTTGACACTGTATGGTGTAAGTACAGGGGTGGTGTGGGTGGGGGTTGACACTGTATGGTGTAAGTAAAGGGGGTGGGTGGGGGTTGACACTGTATGGTGTATGTACAGGGGGTGGGGTGGGTGGGGGTTGACACTGTATGGTGTAAGTACAGGGTGTGGGTGGGGGATGACACTGTATGGTGTAAGTACTGGGGTGGTGTGGGTGGGGGTTGACACTGTATGGTGTAAGTACAGGGGTGGGGTGGGTGGGGGATGACACTGTATGGTGTAAGTACAGGGGGTGGGTGGGGGATGACACTGTATGGTGTAAGTACGGGGGTGGTGTGGGTGGGGGATGACACTGTATGGTGTAAGTACAGGGGTGGTGTGGGTGGGGGTTGACACTGTATGGTGTAAGTACGGGGGTGGTGTGGGTGGGGGTTGACACTGTATGGTGTAAGTACAGGGGTGGGTGGGGGTTGACTCTGTATGGTGTAAGTACAGGGGGTGGGTGGGGGTTGACACTGTATGGTGTAAGTACAGGGGTGGTGTGGGTGGGGGTTGACACTGTATGGTGTAAGTAAAGGGGGTGGGTGGGGGTTGACACTGTATGGTGTAAGTACAGGGGGTGGGGTGGTTGGGGGTTGACACTGTATGGTGTAAGTACAGGGTGTGGGTGGGGGTTGACACTGTATGGTGTAAGTACAGGGGTGGGGTGGGTGGGGGATGACACTGTATGGTGTAAGTACAGGGGGTGTGGGTGGGGGGTGACACTGTATGGTGTAAGTACAGGGGGTGGGTGGGGGATGAAACTCTATGGTGTAAGTACAGGGGGTGGGGTGGGTGGGGGGTTGGGGGGGTGACACTGTTTTATGTAAGTACAGGGGGTGGGTGGGGGATGAGACTCTATGGTGTAAGTACAGGGGGTGGGTGGGGGATGAGACTCTATGGTGTAAGTACAGGGGGTGGGGTGGGTGGGGGGGTTGGGGGGGTGACACTGTTTTATGTAAGTACAGGGGGTGGGTGGGGGATGAGACTATGGTGTAAGTACAGGGGGTGGGGTGGGTGGGGGGGTTGGGGGGGTGACACTGTATGTTGTAAGTACAGGGTGTGGGTGGGGGTGACACTGTATGGTGTAAGTACAGGGGGTGGGGTGGGTGGGGTGGTTGGGGGTTGACACTGTATGGTGTAAGTACAGGGTGTGGGTGGGGGATGACACTGTATGGTGTAAGTACAGGGGTGGGGTGGGTGGGGGATGACACTGTATGGTGTAAGTACAGGGGGTGTGGGTGGGGGGTGACACTATGGTGTAAGTACAGGGTGTGGGTGGGGGATGACACTGTATGGTGTAAGTACAGGGGGTGGGTGGGGGATGACACTGTATGGTGTAAGTACGGGGGTGGTGTGGGTGGGGGATGACACTGTATGGTGTAAGTACAGGGGTGGTGTGGGTGGGGGTTGACACTGTATGGTGTAAGTACGGGGGTGGTGTGGGTGGGGGTTGACACTGTATGGTGTAAGTACAGGGGTGGGTGGGGGTTGACTCTGTATGGTGTAAGTACAGGGGGTGGGTGGGGGTTGACACTGTATGGTGTAAGTACAGGGGTGGTGTGGGTGGGGGTTGACACTGTATGGTGTAAGTAAAGGGGGTGGGTGGGGGTTGACACTGTATGGTGTAAGTACAGGGGGTGGGGTGGTTGGGGGTTGACACTGTATGGTGTAAGTACAGGGTGTGGGTGGGGGTTGACACTGTATGGTGTAAGTACAGGGGTGGGGTGGGTGGGGGATGACACTGTATGGTGTAAGTACAGGGGGTGTGGGTGGGGGGTGACACTGTATGGTGTAAGTACAGGGGGTGGGTGGGGGATGAAACTCTATGGTGTAAGTACAGGGGGTGGGGTGGGTGGGGGGTTGGGGGGGTGACACTGTTTTATGTAAGTACAGGGGGTGGGTGGGGGATGAGACTCTATGGTGTAAGTACAGGGGGTGGGTGGGGGATGAGACTCTATGGTGTAAGTACAGGGGGTGGGGTGGGTGGGGGGGTTGGGGGGGTGACACTGTTTTATGTAAGTACAGGGGGTGGGTGGGGGATGAGACTATGGTGTAAGTACAGGGGGTGGGGTGGGTGGGGGGGTTGGGGGGGTGACACTGTATGTTGTAAGTACAGGGTGTGGGTGGGGGTGACACTGTATGGTGTAAGTACAGGGGGTGGGGTGGGTGGGGTGGTTGGGGGTTGACACTGTATGGTGTAAGTACAGGGTGTGGGTGGGGGATGACACTGTATGGTGTAAGTACAGGGGTGGGGTGGGTGGGGGATGACACTGTATGGTGTAAGTACAGGGGGTGTGGGTGGGGGGTGACACTGTATGGTGTAAGTACAGGGGGTGGGTGGGGGATGAGACTCTATGGTGTAAGTACAGGGGGTGGGGTGGGTGGGCGGGTTGGGGGGGTGACACTGTATGTTGTAAGTACAGGGGGTGTGGGTGGGGGGTGACACTGTATGGTGTAAGTACAGGGGGTGGTGTGGGTGGGGGATGACACTGTATGGTGTAAGTACAGGGGGTGGGTGGGGGATGACACTGTATGGTGTAAGTACAGGGGGTGTGGGTGGGGGGTGACACTGTATGGTGTAAGTAGAGGGGTGGGGTGGGTGGGGGATGAGACTCTATGGTGTAAGTACAGGGGGTGGGGTGGGTGGGGGGGTTGGGGGGGTGACACTGTATGTTGTGCCAACCATCTGATAACAAAGTTCCGAAGTCCAAGTAAATACGTTCAATCCTTTATTAAGAAACTATCAAAGATGAACAATGTTGAAATGATAAAACTAATGAAAATAAACTTGTGAAATAAGGAAATAAGCAGTCTCAGCATATTCAAATCTGCTTAATCTAAGCGTTCTTAAATGTATTTAAATTATAAACAAAGCA
The DNA here is from genome assembly GCF_030144855.1 of Hypanus sabinus. Taxonomy (NCBI): domain Eukaryota; kingdom Metazoa; phylum Chordata; class Chondrichthyes; order Myliobatiformes; family Dasyatidae; genus Hypanus; species Hypanus sabinus. The sequence continues at coordinate 15,850 of NW_026781379.1, forward strand.
AAGCAGTCAACAAAAGATACATCATTCCTGGATGCCCCTAATTTTCACTTCCTGCCCATTACACCGCTGGCATTTGGGGCAGCAGTGAAGATCCTCCATCTCTGGGGGTGTTCAGGGCTTCCTTCATCGTGTCAGTAGCTTCCTCTCGGTTTTCACTACTGTCAGTCATGTAAGTCCCGGGTGGAGACTCAGGAATACCGTCACACTCAGATGTAGAAGAATTCTTCAGTGTTGTTTCTGTAACAGTTTTGTTTTTGACCGGTCAGGGTTTTTAGCCCTCAGGTGAAGCCCCGAACGTGGAGGACCGGTTTAACACTCTCAGTCTGACCTTTGACCTGTTTGACATGGGTGACCCTACCAAGAGCCAAAGCATAAGCCCTGACTCCAGCCAGCATAGCTCTCTGGGACTCTCAGCTCAACAGTTCAACTTAACTAAAAATGTTTTTTTGATGATTTTCATTTGTACTCGGTGTCTGAGGCTTCTCACTTAAGTGTCCAACAATAATCAGCCAGCATTGATGGATTCCAGTTGCCCTGATAACGTTTCTCCATGACTGCAGTGTCCTGGTGAAACCTTTCACCGTGCTCGTCACTGACAGTGCCAGAATTGGCGAAGAGGTCTGAACGGGGAATGCAGAAAATCAATCTTTAGTGACATGTTGCACTTCATGGTTTTGTATGTTTGAAGCATGTTGTCAACCAGCTGCACATAGTCCGGTGCTCTGTAGTCACCAGGAAAATTTTCAGCAACATCCTTGAATACCTTCCTTGTGATTTTCTCCGGTCCCACTAGAGGTTCTTCGAATTGCCTGTTCATGATATTAGGCAGAGCTTTGGAGGAGGGTGGTGGTTAACGGTGACTCCTTTGCTTCAAAACCAGCTTTATTTCTATCTTTGACTTCTCTTTTCTCCCTTTCAAGGTTCTTTTGAAGACCCTGACCTGGAGTTAGATGCTGACTTCAGTTCTTTGCAGAAATGGGACCCGCTGTCAGGGATTCAGGACCGGTCGCTTTTCGATACGCCAAGCACGTGGCCTGGAAGACCAGTGTGCCTTTGGGGTGCCGGGTTTCCGTGGCCCTGGAAGCCGTGCCGCTGGCGGATGGCGTCATGGGAGAGGGAAGATTGAAAGCAGTGGACTGGCTGCCGGCTGTGTGCGCAGAGAGCCGAGTTCTTGGGGCACAGAGCTCAGAAAAAGTGATGTGACAGACTTGTAGCAACATAAATCAGTGAGTTATTTTATTATGTCTCCCCTCTCGCTGTGAGATGGGGATACCTGTTAGGGAGAGAGAGAGAGCAGGTGGTATGTCCCATTACCGGGTGAATGAGTCGTCTTTGGGCACTGCAAGCCTGTGTCTTTATTGAAGGATTGCTGCATGCTCGAGTGCTCGGTGGTGGGTGCTGATGGGGGGATGTTGCTTTGCTGCTACTTGTGCATGGGAAGGAGGAGCTGGGGGGGCTTTGGGGTTCTAACTTTTAACTGTCATTCATTCTTCGGGACACTCGTCTGTTTCTCGAGGATGGTTGAGAAGAAAAAGAATTTCAGGATATATATTGTATGCGTTTCTCTGACATTAAACGTTCCTATTGAAACCTATTGAAATATAGGCAATTTCAAAAAATTGCTGCACAATAGGAAAACTTGCATGGTGATTTTCAAAATCAGCAGCCTAAAGTCCGGAAGATACACCCAAAAGAATCGAAAAGCAAAATCTTTGTTAGTTATTGAAAACAAGGAGATAAGGTTCAAATTTAATTGTCATTCAACCCTACCCATGAATACAGCCAAATGAAACAGTATTCCTCCAGGGACAAGGTGTAAAACACAGCATCAATGGTCACACACAGCACAAGGCACATTAAGTCAGCAGTAAAATACAGTCACACAAAAAAAATAGTCGAAGTCCCTGTGGCAGTCTGCGGCTGATCAGAATACTTGTCTTCTGCCAAGCAAAGACAGGGGGCTCAGCACTTATTCCAGTATTGTCGCCGTGCAAAACCGCATCCAGCATTCCGGTGAAAGGACCATCAGCTTGAGGGCCAGTGATCGCCATGACCAGGGCCACTCTGCTCCCCACCGTCCACTCCTGCCATTCGCCAATACACCACTGCAGCATTCCACACCACCAATGTCCGGCAGGGTTCGGTGATCACAAGACAAGCGACTAAGATGATCACTCGCTGTTAGATCACAGCGCCTTCACGTACCAACGCCTCTCGCTCGCGGTCCACACCAACGTCCAGCTCCTTCAGTTTCTCCGCCAAAAAGCAACTCGCTGGTGGGGCAGACCTGCAGTACTTTAAGCTTGTAATGTCCAACTGCGTCTTGCAATCATTAAAAAAGTGTTTAAGAAAGAACAATAACCCCTCTGGTTGACCCCGTAGAAGCCGCTGCGTTTGAGCACACCGCGATCTTACCAGAAGATGGCAGGTGAATTAAACAGGTATTTTGCAAAAGTCTTCAATACAGTATTACAACATCCCAGAAATAGCCATAAAGAGGGAATTGGAGGGACTCAGAAATCACCAGGGAAACTGCACTGGGAAAATTGTTGGGATTGACAATGTTCTCATTTCTGATGTTTGTTTTCCGGATGATTTGAAGGAAGTGGCTTGTGAGATGTTTGACACTTTGGTTTTAATTTTCCAGTATTCCCTCATTTTGGGGTAAAATCCATGAGATGACAGAAAAGCAGACGCACACTCAGTGGCCACTTTATTAGGTACACCTGCTCGTTAATGCAAGTAACTAATCGGCCAATCACGTGGCAGCAACTCAATGGCATAAATATGCAGACATGGTCATGGGGTTCAGTTGCTGATCAGACCAAAACATCAGAACGGGGAAGAAATGTGATCTAAGTGACCTTGACTGTGGAATGATTGTTGGTGCCAGTTTGAGTGTCTCAGAAACTGCTGGTCTTCTTGAGATTTTCATGCACAGCAGTCTCGAGAGTTTACAGGGAGTGGTGAGGAAAACTAACCAACATTCAGTGAGCGGCAGTTCTGTAGGTGCGATGACCTTTGTAGTGAGAGAGGTCAGCCAGACTGGTTCAAGCAAACAGGAAGGTGACAGTAGCTCAAATAACCACTCGTTACAACAGTGCTGTGCAGAAGAACGTCTCTGAACGCACAACACGTTGAACCTTGAAGTGGGCGGACCACAGCAGCAGAAGACCATGGACATGCTGTCAGTGGCCACTTTATCAGGTACACAAGGTACCACAGAGTGTAGTTTATTTGTTCAGAAAGGGAGGGAGACATGAAATGGGAAAAACAGGCCAGTTAACTTAATGCCCATCGTGGGAAAATACAGTAGACAACAAAGATTTTGCTTCCTGAATACTTTTGGGTATATCTTATGGATTTTGGGCTGCTGATCATGAAAATCACATTGAAATTTCCGTATCACCCGCAATTTTTTAAAGTCGCCTGTATTTGTTATTTCAATTCATAATTCAAGTCAGAAGAGCTGACGTCAAGATTAAGGAAGGTTATTTTTGTTGGTCTGCAAATCAAGCAGGTCATCAATGGCAGACATTTTGAAGAGGGACCAGAGAAAATCGAATAGAAGGACTCAAGGATGTTGTTGAAATTGTTGTTGGCAACGACAGAGCACCAAACGCCTGGCGGCTGGTTGACAACATGCTTCAAGCATGCAAAACCCTGAAGTGCAAGGCGTCACTAAAGATTCATTTCCTGCATTCCCATCTAAACATCTTTCCTGCAAATCTTGGCGCTGTCAGTGATGAACTTGGTGAAAGAATTTGCCAGGACGCTGTGGTCGTGGAGAAACGGTATCAGGGAAACTGGAATCCATCAATGGTGGCTGATTATTGTTGAAGCCTCAGACACTAAGAACAAACACAAATTATCAACAAAAAGTTTTTAGCTTAGTTGGACTATTGCAAAGCGTCAGCACCGTTATGCAATTAAACACATTATATCCAATAAAAGTTACTTTCTTGTTTCTCCAAATTCCTATGTGATACAATTAGTCTGAAGTTATATTTGTGTTCAACTTCCAGCGGTCTATCATAAACAAAAAAATTCTGATGATGCAACACTTTGAAAAAAAAGTGATATTAAAGGCATTATAGCAGGGCATTTAAAATAATTCCAAGGATTCAGATGAAATTAACACAGCTTGTGAAAGGGAAACAGTGTTTGACTAATTTATTGGCATTATTGCAAGAATTAACTGGACTTGTGTTTGGATAAAGGTGAACTGGTGGAAATAATCAGAGGATTTGAATTGGTACCATAGGAAAACTTACAGAGGAAAATCAAACTCACGGAGGAGATGGTAACACAGAGGTGCGGACAGGAATTTACCTGACAAACAGACAAAAAAAAAGACAAATGATAAACACAAGAGATTCTGCAGATGCTGGAAATCCAGAGCAATGTACACAGAACTCAGCAGGTCAGGCATCATCTCTGGAGAAGAATAAATGGTTGACATTACGGGCTGAGACCCTTCATCAGGACTGGAAAGGAAGGGGGAGATGCTAGAAGAATAACGTGGGAGGGGGGAAGGAAGGGGAGCATGCTATAAGGTGACAGATTCCCCTCCCTAGAAGGAGGAGGGGGGAATGAAGTCCAAAGCTGGGAGATGAAAGTTGGGAAAGGTAAAGCACTGGAGAAGAAGAAATCTCATAGGAGAGAAGAGTGGACCTTGGGAGAAAGGGAAACAGAAGGGGCACTAGAGGTAGGTAAGAGGCAGGTGAGGAGAAGAGGTAAGAGGAGGGGCATTTGGCTTCACTTATCACCTTCTTATTCTTCTAATTCTTCTTCCTCTTCCCACCCTGTCTCTTGCAAAAATGCTATCCCCTTCTCACAATTCCTCCATCTCCGCCACATCTTCTCTCAGGATGAGGCTTTTCATTCCAGGACGAAGGAGATGTCTTCCTTTTTTAAACAAAGGGGCTTCCCTTCGTCCACCATCAACTCTGCTCTCAAACGTATCTCTCCCATTTCCCGCACATCTGCACTCACCCCATCCGCCCGCCACCCCACTCAGGATAGGGTTCCCCTTGTCCTCACCTACCACCCCACCAGCCTCCAGGTCCAAAGTATAATTCTCCGTAACTTCTGCCACCTCCAACGGGATCTCACTACTAAGCACATCTTTCCCTCCCTCCCTCTTTCTGCTTTCCACAGGGATCGCTCCCTACTCGACTCCCTTGTCCACTCGTCCCCCCCATCCCTTCCCACCGATCTCCCTCCTGGCACTTATCCTTGAAAGCAGAACAAGTGCTACACCTGCCCTTACACTTCCTCCCTCACCACCATTCAGGGCCCCAGATAGTCCTTCCAGGTGAGGCGACACTTCACCTGTGAGTCGGCTGGTGTGGTATACTGCGTCCGGTGCTCCCGGTGTGGTCTTTTATATATTGGTGAGACCCGACGCAGACTGGGAGACCGTTTCGCTGAACACCTACGCTCTGTCCGCCAGAGAAAGCAGGATTTCTCAGTGGCCACACATTTTAATTCCACGTCCCATTCCCATTCTGATATGTCTATCCATGGCCTCCTCTACTCTCAAGATGAATCCACACTCAGGTTGGAGGAACAACACCTTATATACCGGCTGGGTAGCCTCCAACCTGATGGCATGAACATTGACTTCTCTAACTTCCGTTAATGCCCCTCCTCCCCTTCTTACCCCATCCCTGACATATTTAGTTTGCTTTTTTCTCTCTCTCTGCCCATCACTCTGCTTGTTCTCCATCTCCCTCTGGTGCTTCCCTCCCTCTTTCTTTCTCCTGAGGCCTCCCGTCCCATGATCCTTTCCCTTCTCCAGCTCTGTATCACTTTCACCAATCACCTTTCCAGCTCTTAGCTTCATCCCACCCCCTCCGGTCTTCTCCTATCATTTCACATTTCCCCCTTCCCCACTTCTTTCAAATCTCTTAGTATCTTTCCTTTCAGTTAGTCCTGACGAAGGATTTCGGCCCAAAACGTTGATAGTGCTTCTCCCTGTAGATGCTGCCTGACCTGCTGTGTTCCACCAGCATTTTGTGTGTGTTGTTTGAATTTCCAGCATCTGCAGATTTCCTCGTGTTTGCTCCAAAATGTTGTGGTAGACTATAACTAAAGGTCATAGGTTAAGGGTGAAAGGTGAACATGAAGAGGAACTTCTTCACTCAGAGAGTGTGGAACAAGCTGTCAGCACAATTGGTGGATGTAGGGGCAATTTCAACATTGAAGAGAAATTTGGATAGGTTGGTGGATGGGAGGGTTATGGAGGGCTATGATCCAGGGGCAGGTCAATGGGAATAGGCAGTTCGAATGGTTTGGCATGGACTAGATGGGCTAAAGGGCCTGTTTCTATACTATACCTCTATGACTGTGGGAAATGAGGAAGAATCCTTTTCAGGCAATGTAATGGGTGACAGATAACACATATTGTTCATAGTAGAAACCGTTGTACATAATTCACAAACACTGTCATTGGGTTGTTGTGTTCACTCTAAGAGATGGTGTCTGGCATAATGGGGTCAATGTTAGGCTTTTGGCTTGTTGATAATGGAAGTAAAGGGCTGCAGCTTTTGTTAAGCACATAAAACTAACTCCTGCATGTTTTATTCACAAAATCCTACACCATCACCCTATTCTGGGTCAGGAGCCCCACCTACAATACCCAGTGTTTGTCCCATCCGGATGATGATTCTTGATGTCTGCTGGACAGGAACAATATAACAACTGATGTGTCAAAGTTGGGTGATGGGGCCTCCTGTCAGGCCTGTTCCCACTGACGCTTCTCAGCCTTCACGTAAAGGTACCTCCTGCCAATAGGATTCACCAGCCACTCATTCCAGACTCATTGCCTGCAGCCTATTTAAACCCATCCCTCACCTACAATCCTTGTTCACTCATCAAACTAGCTGACCACAACCGGGTGGCCAAGCTGTCACTCTCCATGTCTAAAGTTTACCCGTTTGCCTGCTCCCTTTAGTTTCTGTTCTCTCTCGGTTTGCAGCTCATCGTGTTTAGTTATTTTGTGGTGTGTCATTAAGGTTATTGCTGACCACTGAATCGCTTTTGGACCAAGCTTCTTCTACATTCCCTGACACCTCCATTCTTTACAATTTACGTAAGTAACTCAAGTCAAAGTATCGTATTCTTTGACTGCTCGGTTTGCTGCTAACTCTGCCATGGGCGGTCTCAAGCCCGGCTGCAAAAGGAGGAGGTTTGGGTACGGGGCTAGCAACCCCATCCCGTAAGAACCCAGAGATACAGGAATGCCAACAGAAGCTCCAAATTCCTCGTCTCCGGGAGAGGAAGGATCTTCGAAGATGGGCTCCACATCAGGACAACTTGAAAGACTGGCCCAGGACAGAGGATTCTGGTGAGCTGCTGTCCCAGTAGGAGTGAGGAGAAGAATAAAAATAATAATAATTTACTGCTGATACAGAGATAGGGAGGAAAATAATTAATGAAGCAGGCTGAAATGTGGATAGATGGGCCAAAAGGATGGGCAAAGATCTGATAAATGGAGTATACTGAGGGAAATAGAGACATTGGTAGGAAAATGTTTAAAAGGTACTCTATTTAAATTGTGAAAGATTGCATAGCTCTGAGATGCAAAGGGACATGGGCGTGTTAATGGATTTCTCTAAATAGGTGGATGACTCCCCCAGTAAAGAGTATTAGGTATTAATAGTAATTAGGAAACCTGACGAAATGTTAGAGGTATTGAATTGTTAGGTAGTGAGGTAATGCCTCAGTTTGCTTAAGGCATTGGTGAAGCCTTTTAAGTCTTGTTGGCACTATTAGACTCCTTGAGTGAAAAAGTCCCTACATGACTGTTGTACATTCACCCCTCCCCACTGATCTCCCTCCTGGCACTTATCCTTGCAAGCGGAACAAGTGCTACATCTCCTCCCTCACTACCATTCCGGGCCCTAAAGAGTCCTTCCAGCTGAGGCAACACTTCACCTGTGAGTCTGTTGGGGTGCCCGGTGTTTCCAGTGTGGCCTCTTGTATATTGGTGAGACCTGACGTAGATGGGAGGTCACTTCACTAAGCAGCAGGAAAAGTAGGATCCACCAGTGGCCACTCTTTTTAATTCCACTTCCCGTTCCCGTTCCTATCCATGGCCTCCTCCACTGTTGTGATGAGGCTACACTTAGTTTGGAGGAGCAATACCTTATATTCCGTCTAGGTAGCTTCCAACTTGATGGCATGAGCATTAATCTCTCGAACTTCCGGTAATGCCCCCTACATCCCTTTTCCCTCTCCATTCCTCATTCCCTTTTTTCTCTCTCACCTTATCTCCATAGACTCCCTCTGGTGCTCCTCCCTCCTTTTCTTTCTTCCATGGTCTTCTGTCTCTTTCACCCATTAACTTCCAAGCTCTTTGCTTCATCCCTCCCCCTCCAGGTTTCATCTATCACCTTGTGTTTCTCTCAATCATCCCCCCACCTTTCAAGCCTACTCCTCAGCTTTTCTTCACCAGTCTCAGCCCAAAACGTCAACAATACTCTTTTCCATAGATGCTGCCTGGCCTGCTGAGTTCCTTTGGCATTTTGTGTGTGTTGCTATAGTTACATAAGGGTTTGACACCTTTTCATTTTTATCACATATGCTGAGACTGTGTGAACTTTGATTGACTTTTCTTATCTAAGGAACTTACCTCATCTGAACTATAAACATGAGAGATTTTTCAAAGGCGCTGTCTTCTTTTTTTGCATCTTTCAGAATCAGAATCAAGTTTAACATCACCAGCATATGTAATGAAATTTGTTGACAGAGGTGAAGAAGCTGCTCCTGAATCACTGAGTGTCTGCCTTCAGGTTCCTGTACCACCACCCTGATGGTAGCAATGAGAAGAGGGCATGTCCTGGGTGGTGGGGGTCCTTAATGATGGATGCCACCTTTCTGAGGCATCGCTCCTTGAAGATGTCCTGGATACTGGGGAGGCTAGTGCCCGTGATGGAGCCGACTGAGTTTACAACAGAAGCAGAGGTAAGGGCAAGATTAGCAACTCAGGTCAATGGTGAAAGGTCAAAAGCACAGTAACACCTCCTCCATTTTCCTGTCTGATATTTTGTGCTTTCAGTGTCTGTGGCATTTTGCTTTTTGCCTCTATCTGATCTTTTATTTAGCTCGATAGCTGCAAAGTAAGAATTGTCAGCGCCGGGTTTGTGAAATCGGTTACCTCAGCATACACTAAGATCTATGATGAGATTAAAGTGACAGAATCTACTTGAGGCTTTGCTTGTTTTGATTAAACTGAAAATATTCATGGTACATGCAAATTAAAACAACCGCTTTCTGTCCAGCAAGCGACACTTTGAATTAATTCCCAAAGCACTCTGACTAAACTAGACAACGCCTAGGCAAATGGTTGCTAGTTACTGCCAAGGGTAGCTGGTGGTTCTCATACCCAGTGAGATAGGGATAAGTGAAGTCAGCTCTGGGTGGAGGAGATTCAATTTCTTATTTCTTACTGACTTACAGGTGTGGAGTAGGTCCTTCTAGTACATTAAGCCAAGTCACTGAGCAATCCCCCAATTTAACTCCGGCCTAATCGCAGAACCATTTCCAAAGACCAATTAACCGACCAACCAGTATGCCTTTGGACTGTGGAAAGAAACCGGAGCACCTGGAGGAAACCCACACGGTCACGGGGAGAACATACAAACTCCTTACAGACCGCAGCAGCACGGCCAGGAAGGCAGTTCTGCAACGCTCCGTGGAGAGCGAAGGGCATGACGAGGCACAGTGGTCATCCACTGCGACCAAGGAAGATCCCAACCGGCCTATCAGTGGCACTTACAGAGCTCTACCAAGAGGGATCTCTCACAGGTCAATATTTAAAAACGGAGCTTTGAGAGCATTTGTTCATTGTACGTGGCCTATCAGCAGTGTCAACAAAGCCCTACGAACTACAGAAAAATACAGAAGGGATAAGCAGAGCAGCCATTGTTGGGAGTAGGCCAGGGGCAAGAGTAGAAGCGACAGGCTTTGGCTCAGAAGAGGCATCAGCTCTGTGTAAAGCATCTGTTCAGGTTTCCTTTTTGTTTCTTCCCCTTTCTCACCATTTAAATGGCTGTCATGGGCTCTTTGTGCTGGATGTTGAAGAACTGGGTCTCCCGGGGAACTAGTGAAGTGCATCCGGCTGCAACTCCTTGAAGACCGTGTTAGGCATCTGGAGCAGCAGCTAGATGACCGTCAGCTTGTACAGGAGAGCGAGGAGATCATCGATCAGGGTTACAGAGAAGTGGTCACCCTGAAGTTGCAGGATGCGAGTAGCTGGGTGACTGTCAGGAGAAATGGAAATGGGCAGTTAGACCCCTGTGGCCATTCCCCTCAAAAACAAGTATACCGCTTTGGATACTTTTGTGGGGGGGGGGGTAACCTCCCAGGAGAATGCCACAGTGACTGGGTTACAGGCAGTGATCATGGGTCCATGTTGCAGAAAGGAAAGAGAGAGAAGGGAGTGGTAGTGATGGGGGACTCAATAGTGAGGTGAATAGATGGGAGGTTCTGGGAACATGAACCCGGATGGTATGTTGCCTCCCAGGTGCCAGGGTCAGGGATCTACAACATTTTGGAGAGGGAGAGTGAGTGGCCATATTGGTACCAATGACATAGGAAGGAAAAGCAATGATGTCCTGAAAAGAGAATTTAGAGAGCTAGGTAGAAAGCTGAGAAGCAGGACCTCCCGCATAGTAGCATCTGGATTGCTGCCTGTGCAACACACCAGTGAGGGTAGAAACAGGATGATTTGGCGGTTAAATGCGAGGCTGAGAAGCTGGTGCAGCGGGCAGGGCTTCAGGTTCTTGGATCATTGGAATCTCTTTGGGCGGAGATATGACCTGTCAAAAGTGACGGGTTGCACCTGAACCTGAGGGGGGGGGGGGCAATATTCTTGCAGGCAGATTTGTTAGAGCTGTTGGGGAGGGTTTAAACTAATTTGGCAGTGGGGTGGGAACCAGAGTGAAGGGACTCAGGATAGGATAGATGGCAAAAAAGTAAAGATAGCATGTAGTCAGACTGTCAGGAAGGGCAGGCAAGTGATGGGATTTAGTTGTAGCCAACAGACTGAGTATCAAATCATTAGGGATGCAGAATCAGAAAGGATAGCAAATAAGGTTCTCAAGGTGTTGTATCTAAATGCATGTAGTATAAGAAATAAGGTGGATGATCTTGTTGCAATGTTACAGATTCCCAGGTATAATGGTGTGGCCATCACTGAATCATAGCTGAAGGATGGCTGTAGTTGGGAGCTGAATGTCCAAGGTTACACATTATATTGGAGGGAGAGGAAGGTAGGCAGAGAGGGTGGTGTGGCTCTACTAGTAAAGAATGGCATCATATCAGTAGAAAGATGTGACATAGGATCGGAAGATGTTGAATGCTTGTGAGTTGAGTTCAGAAACTGCAAGGCCAAAGGGATATTGATGGCAGTTATATACAGGCTTCCCAACAGTGACAGGGAGGTGGACCACAGGTTACAAACAGGAAATAGAAAAGGCAAGTCAAAAGGGCAATGGGTAGTCATGGGAGATTTTAACATGCAGGTCAATTGGGAAAATCAGGTTGGTAATGGATCAGAAGAGAGTGAGTTTGTTGAATGCCTAAGAGAGCTTTTTAGAGCAATTTGTCATTGAGCCTACTAGGGGATCAGTTATACTGGATGGGGTGTTATGTAATGAACTGGAGGCAATTAGGGAGCTTAAGGTGAAAGAACCCTTAGGAACCAGTGATCACAATGTGATTGAGTTCAACTTGCAATTTGAAAGGGAGAAAGTGAAGTCTGATGTAGCAGTGTTTCAGTGGAGTAAGGGAAATTACAGTGGGGATTTGATCGAGGTATTTAAAATTTTGAGAGGGATAGATAGAGTTGACATGAATAGGCTGTTTCCATTGAGAGTAGGGGAGATTCAAACGAGAGGACATGATTTGAGAGTTAGGGAGCAGAAGTTTAAGGGAAACACGAGGGGGTATTTCTTTACTAAGAGAGCGATAGCTGTGTGGAATGAGCTTCCTGTAGAAGTAGTAGAGGCCAGTTCAGATGTGTCATTTAAGGTAAAATTGGATAGGTATATGGACAGGAAAGGAGTGGAGGGTTATGGGCTGAGCGGGTAGGTGGGACTAGGTGAGATTAAGAGTTCGGCACGGACTAGGAGGGCCGAGATGGCCTGTTTCCGTGCTGTGATTGTTATATGGATATATGAGAGGAGAGTTGGCCAAAGTAAATTGGAAGGAGCTGCTGGCATGGATGTCAGCAGAGCAGCAATGGCGTGTGTTTCTGGGAAAATAAGGGAAGGTGCAGGACACATGTATTCCAAAAATGAAGAAATACTCATGGTAAAATAGTACAACCATGGGTGACAAGGGCCATTGTAAAAGCAAAATAAAGGGCATAGAACAAAACGAAAATATAGAGGATTGGGAAGTTTTTAAAAACCTACAGAGAGCAACTAAAAAAATTGTTCGAAGGGAAAAGATGAAACATGAAAGCCAGTGAGCAAATAATATCAGAGTGGATGGTAAAAGCTTTTTCAAAAATGTTAAAAATAAAAGAGAAACGAAAGTGGATATAAGACTGCTAGAAAATGAGGTAGGAGAAGTAATTACTGGGGACAAGGAGATGGCTGATGAACGAAATGAGTACTTTGCAAAGTCTTCACTAGCCTGATGTACTGTGAGAAGGTGGTATTGATGCTTTCACCGCTGCAGCAAGGACAGTCTGTAGATCCTCCGGATGTGGGCCACAAGAGCAAAGTCGCCTGCAGGACCTGCTCTTTGGCGGTTGCGTGGAGCCTCCTGATGTCAAAGAGGTTGCCATCTAATCTGACATCCAGTGCCACACCGCTGCTGTCTTCAATAGACAGAAGTGGTTTGCCAGTGGAGTACTAGTGTCCCACCCACTTCACTGTTGGTGATGAAAAGCTGTCAGTAGTGCCATGATCACCCAGCGTCAGCTGCAGTGGCTGGGGCACGTGATGAGGATGCCCCCATGTCGGCTACCCTGCAGAGTGTTATACGGCCAGCTACATCATGGTCGACGCTCAGCTGGAGGGCTGAAGAAATGCTATAAGGATCAGATGAATAATGCTTTAAGGAAGTGCAAGATCAGGCCTGAGGACCTGGAGGATGTTGCTGCCGACCGTAACACTTGGTGACAGCTGTGTAGGGACGGGGTTCATATTCTGGAGATGGAAAGAACAACCAGAAGACAGCAGAAGAGAGCCAGAAGAAATGCAGCCATGGTTGCCTTCACTACCATCACTACCACATATACATGTCCCACCTGCAATAGAGCTTGTGGGTCCAGGATAGGACTGAATAGTCATTAAAGATCTCACCGTTAAAGGAGTGGACGTCGTCATCGGATTTCAATGGACAATTGAAGAAGTGTGAGAAGGAAGAGAAGTGGGTGCAGTTACTGTAACGAGAAAGAAGGTGCTCGAAAAGCTGAAAGACCTAAAGGTACATAGGTCACCCAGACCAGGGAAACTGCACCCTAGGGTTCTGAAAGAGGTAGCATTAGAAATTGCGGTGGCATTAGAAATGATCTTTCAAAAATCATTGGACTCTGGCATGGTGTCAGAGGATTGGAAAATTGTAAATGTTACTTAATTCTTTAAGAAAGGAGGAAAGCAGCAGAAAGGAAATTGTAGACCAGTTAGCCTGACCTCAGTGGTTGGGAAGATTTTGGAGTCTATTGTTAAGGATGAGGTGATGGAATATTTGGTGACACAAAATAGTACAAAGTCAGCATGGTTTCCTTCAGGGAAAATCCTGCCTGACGAGCCTGTTGGAATTCTTTGAGGAGATGACAAGTAGTATAGATAAAGGGGATGTAGAGGATGTTGTATATTTGGACTTTCAGAAGGTCTTTGACAAGGTGTCACACATGAGGCTGCTTACCAAGTTAAGAGCCCATGGTATTACAGGAAAGTTACTAACATGGTTAGAGGATTGGCTAACTGGTAGGAGGCAGCAAGTGGAAATGAAAGGACCCTTTTCTGGTTGGCTGCCAGTGACTAGTGGAGTCCTGCAGGGGTTGGTGTTGCGACCATTTCTTTTTATGCTGTATATCAATGATTTAGTTGATGGAATGGAGGGGCAGGTAGAGTTGAGGAAAACAGGTAGGATGCAGAAGGACTTAGATTAGGAGAATGGGCAAGAAAGTGGCAAATGAAATACAATGTTGGAAAAAGTATGGTCATGCAATTTGGTAGTAGAAATAAATATGTGGACTATTTTCTAAATGGGGAGAAAATCCAGGAATCTGAGATGCAGAGGGACTTGAGAGTCCTTGTGCAGAATACCCTAAAGGTTAACTTGCAGGTTGAATCAGTGGTGAGGAAGGCAAATGCCATTTTAGCATTCATTCCAAGAGGTCTAGAATACAAGATGTGATGTGATGCTGAGGCTTTATAAGGCACTGGTGAGTCTTCACCTTGAGTAGGTGAGTTTTGGGCCCTTAATCATAGAAAAGATTTACTGGCATTGGAGAGGGTCCAGAGGAGGTTCACAAGGATGATTCCAAGAATAAAAGGGTTATCATCCGAGGAACGTTTGATGGCTCTGGGTCTATACTTGCTGGAATTCAGAAGGATGACGGGGGATCTCATTGAAACTTTTTGAATGTTGAAAGGCCTGGACAGAGTAGATGTGGAAAGGATGTTTCCCATGGTGGGGGAGTCTAGGGAGGGCACAGCCTCAGGATAGAGGGGCACCCTTTCAAGACAGAGATGCAGAGAAATTTCTTGAGCCAACGGGTGGTGAATTTGTGGAACTTGTTGCCACGTGCAGCTGGGGAGGCCGGGTCGTTGGGTTTGTTTAAGGTTCTTGATTGGACATGGCATCAAAGGTTACGGGGAGAACGCCGGGAACTGGGGTTGAGGAGGAGATAGAATAAAAGGATCATCCATGGCAGAGCAGGTTTGATGGGCCAAATGGCCTAATTCTGTTCCTATGTCTTAAGGTCTTATTGGACAACTGCTTGTACCATTGGACCAGGACTTCCGAGCACGAGAGAGTGGAACTGCCCCAGTGCAACGGCTTTTCCACTTTAAACTCTCCTGCATGGGTTTCCTGTCATTGGCAGATACCACGGACAACACCAATTAGCAAGTGGCAGGCACAACGATGAAGTCGCTGCTCCACTGCTCCATTGACCCAGGTTCAGCCCTGATTTCCAGCACTGTCCTTTTGGAAATTGCATTGTCCTACCTTCTAGTGCTGACATTGTGGAGTTTCCATGCTCCTCTTATGACCAGGTGGTCCTACCTTCTAGTGCTGATGTTGTGGAGTTTGCACCTTCTCCTTCTGACCACATGGATTTCTCCTGCACCTCAAAGCCAGTTTGTTGGCTGCAATAAATTACACCGAGTGTAGGGTGGGCGATGGCAGGGTCAGGAGGGAATTTATGGGTCTTTCAAGTAGGGGCATTACAAGGAAATGAGAAAGATTGGTCTGAGGGCTGGCATAGACTTAATGGGCTGAATGTCCGCCTGTCATATTTTGAAAACATTACAAGGAGAGGAAACAGAAAGTGAGTCAAATGGTAAATTCTGATGTTTACACATCGTCCTCATCATTTATGTGCCACATCATATGATGTAGGCGATCATGGCCTTTCCATGACCACAGTAGATCTTGGCAAATTTTTCTACAGAACCGGTTTGCCATTGTCTTCTTCTGGGCCGTGTCTTTACAAGACGGATGACCCCGGCCATTATCAATACTCTTCAGAGACTGTCTGCCTGGTGTCAGTGGTCGCATAACCAGGACTTGTGATCTGCACCAGCTGCTCATACAACCGTCCACCGGCTGCTCCCGTGGCTTCCTGTGACCCTGATCGAGGTGGGGGTGCTACACCTTTCCCAAGGGTGACCTGCAAGCTGGCCTTACCTCTGGTAGAGGTGTATCTCACTCTGCCACGCAAAAAAAGTTTCCTGAAAAGCTAAATAATGATTGCCAACCCCTTGCAAATGTGTGAGTGGGTGAACGTAAAATGTTTTTATTTTCAACAAATATTTTTAAAGCTTTTGATTGTTCATTCAGACATTCTGAGTCGAACTCAGCCCGTTCAGTTATGTCAGAGTGTTACTTAATAAGAGATTTCAAAAGACACTTCTTGTCTGTACTTGCATTAAACCCACAGTCACAAAGAGGAAACTTGTGTGGGGAGATTTACATCGAAGTCAGAATCAGAATCAGGATTAATATCACTGGCATATGTCATGAGATTTGTTAACTTTGCAGCAACAGTACAAATGATAAAAAACTGAATTACAGTTGGTATACATATGTACTATATATTAAATAGCTATAATTAAAGTAAATAGTGTAAAAAATTAAGAAAGTAGTGAGGTAGTGTTCATGGATTCAATGTCCATTCAAAAATCAAATGGCAGAAGGAAAGGAGCTGCTCCTGAATCGCTGAGTGTGTGTTTTAGACCATAAAATATAGGAGCAGAAGTAGGCCATTCAGCCCATCAAGT
The DNA here is from genome assembly GCF_030144855.1 of Hypanus sabinus. NCBI lineage: Eukaryota > Metazoa > Chordata > Chondrichthyes > Myliobatiformes > Dasyatidae > Hypanus > Hypanus sabinus. The sequence goes on from NW_026781379.1 coordinate 32,322, forward strand.
CTGCTCTGCCATTCAATCATGGGCTGATCCAATTCTTCCAGTCATCCCTACTCCCCTGCCTCCTCCCCAGACCCTTTGATGCCCCAGCTAATCAAGAATCTATCTATCTCTGCCTTAAATACACCCAATGACTTGGCCTCCACAGGCACTCATGGCAACAAATTCCACAGATTTACCACCCTCTGACTAAAGTGATTTCTCCACATTTCTGTCCTAAATGGACGTCCTTCAATCCTGAAGTCATGCCCTCTTGTCCTAGACTCCACTACCATTGGAAATAACTTTGCCATATCTTATCTGTTCAGGCCTTTTAACATTCAGAATGTTTCTATGGGATCCCCCCTCATTCTGAATTGCAGGGGATACAGCCCAAGAGCTGCCAAACATTTCTCATACGAATAACCCTCTCATTCCTGGATCATTCTCCTGAATCTTCTCTGAACTCTCTCCAACGTCAGTATATCCTTTCTAAAATAAGGATCCCAAAACCTCACACAATACTCCAAGTGTGGTCTCACAAGTGCCTTACAGAGCCTCAACATCACATCCCAGCTCTTATATTCTATACCTCTAGAAATTAACGCCAACAATGCATTCGCCTTCTTCACCGCCGACTCAACCTGGAGGTTAACTTCAGAGTATCCTGCACAAGGACTCCCAAGTCCCTTTGCATCTCTGCATTTTGAATTCTCTCCCCATCTAAATGACGAGGTGGCCTACAGGGAGGAGGTCATCACCCTGACACAGTGATGTCAAGAGAACAACCTCTCCCTCAGCATCACAAAAACAAAGGAGCTGGTTGTGGATGACAGGAAGAGTGGAGATGGGCTAACCCCTATTGACATCAATGGATCTGGGTTTGAGGGGTGAACAGCTTTAAGTTCCTTGGCATACACATCACCGAGGATCTCACGTGGTCTGTACACACCGGCTGTGTGGTGAAAAAAGCACAACAGCATCTCTTTCATCTCAGACAGTTGAGGAAGTTTGGTATGGACCCCCAGATCCTAAGAACTTTCTACCGGGGCACAATTGAGAGCATCCTGACTGGCTGCATAACTGCCTGGTATGGGAACTGTACTTCCCTCGATCACAGGACTCTGCAGAGAGTGGTGTGGACAGCCCAGCTCATCTGTAGATGTGAATTGCCCATGATTCAGGACATTTACAAAAACATGTGAAAAAAGGGCCCGAAGAATCATTGGGGACCTGAGTCACCCCAACCACAATCAATTCCAGCTGCTACCATCTGGGGAACGGTACCGCAGCATAAACGCCAGGATCAACAGGCTCCGGGACAGCTTCTTCCACCAGGCCATCGGACTGATTAACTCACGCTGTTTTGAGTGTATTCTATGTTACATTGACTGTTCTATTTATTATAAATTATTATGATTTCACATTGCACATTTAGACGGAGACGTAATGTAAAGATTTTTACTCCTCATGTACATGAAGGATGTTAAAAATAAAATCAATTCAATAACAGTCTGCCTGTTTAATTCTCCCACCTAAGTGCATGACCATACCCTTTCTAACATTGCATTTCATTTGCCACTTCTTTGCCCATTCCCCTAAACTATCTAAATTTCTCTGTAGGCTCTCTGTTTCTTCAACACTACCCACTCCTCCACCTATCTTTGTATCATCAGCAAGTTTAGCCACAAATCCATTAATTTCATAGTCCAAATCATTGCCATACATCGTAAAAAGCAGCGGTCCCAGCACCGACCCCTGTGGAACTCCACTGGTAACCAGCAGCCAGCCAGTATAGGATCCCTTTATTCCCACTCTCTGCTTTCTGCCTATCAGCCAAGCTCCACCCATTCTAGTAACTCCCCTGTAATTCCACGGGCTCTTAACTTGCTAAGCAGCCTCATGTACGGTACCTTGTCAAAGGCCTTCTGAAAATCCAAGTACACCACATCTACTGCATCTCCTTTGTCTACCGTTCTTGTAATTTCCTCAAAGAATTGCAGTAGGTTAGTCAGGCAGGATTTTCCTTTCAGTAAACCATGCTGGCTTTGGCCTATCTTGTCATGTGCCTCCAGGTTCTTCGTAATCTCATCCCTAATAATCGATTCCAACAACTTCCCAACCACTGACATCAGTGTAACAGATCTATAGTTTCCTTTCTGCTGCCTCCTACCCTTCTTAAATAGCAGAGTAACATTTGCAATTTTCCAGTCATCCGGTACAATGCCAGAATCTATCGATTCTTGAAAGATTATTGTTAATGCCTCTACAATCTCTCCAGCTATCTCCTTCAGAACCCGAGGGTGCATTCCATCAGGTCCAGGAGACCATTCAGCTTCCTGAGCACCCTCTTAGTTGTAATTTTCACTTCACAAACCTCACTTCCTTGACACTCTTGAATGTCCGGTTTCCTGCAGACATCTTCCACTGTGAAGACTGATGCAAAATATGCATTCAATTCCTCTGCCATCTCTGCATCTCTCATTGCAGTATCTCCAGTGCCATTTTCTATTGGTCCTATGTCTACCCTCAACTCTCTTTTACTCTTTATATACTTAAAAAAAGCTTTTAGTATCTTCTTTGATATTAGTCGCCAGCTTCCTTTCATAACTCATCTTTTCCTTCCTAATGACCTTCTTAGTTTTGTTCTGAGAGTTTTTAAAAGCTTCCCAATCCTCTATCTTCCCACTAGCTTTGGCTTCCTTGTATGCCCTCTCTTTTGCTTTTACTTTGTCTCTGACTTCTCTTGTCAGCCACGGTAGTGTCCTTCTTCCATTCAAAAATTTCTTCTTAATTGGAATATATCTGTCTTACACTTCCCTCATTTTTCATAGAAACTCCAGCCATTGCTGCTCGGCTGTCCTTCCTGCAAATGTCCTTTTCCAGTCAACTTTGACCAGTTCCCCTCTCATGCCATTGTAATTTCCTTTATTCCACTGAAATACCGACACATTGAAACTTAGCTTCTCCTTCTCAAATTTCAAAGTGAACTTGATCATATTGTAATCACTGTTCCCTAAGGGTTCCTTAACCTTAAGCTCCCTTATTACCTCTGGATCATTGCACAACACCCAATCCAACACAGCCAATCCCCTAAAGGGCTCAACAACAAGCTGTCCTAAAAAGCCATCCCTTAGACATTCTACAAATCCTCTCTCTTGAGGTCCAGCTCTGGCCTAGTTTTCCCAATCCACTTTCATGTTAAAATCCTCAACGATGATCATGAAATTGCCCTTCTATCCCCTGGTGTAACTTGTTATCCACATCCCAGCTGCTGTTTGGAGGTCTTCAGGCTTCTGCCCCTCCCTCCTGATGATGGCAATCTGAAGAGGACATGTCCTGGGTGATGGGGGTCCTTAATGACGGATGCTGCCTTTTAGAGGCATTGCTCCTTGAAGATGTCCTGGACATTACAGAGTGTACGGCCATGATGGAGCTGACTAATTTTACCACTCTCTACTGCTTACTTTGATCCTGTGCTGTAGCCTACACCCCACCTTCCCATGTCAGATGGTGATGCAGTCAGTCAGATGCTCTCCAGGGTTCATCTGTAGAAGTTTTTGAATGTTTTAGGTGATAACACAAATTTCCTCAAACTCCTAATGAAGTATAATCATTATCTTGCTTTCTTTGTAGCTGCACCAATATGTCAGAACCAGCTTAGATGCTCAGAAATACTAACACCGAGAAACTTGAAATTGACTCACTTCTGATCCCTCTATGAGGACCGGTGTGAGTTCTCTCCTCTTACCCTTCCTGAAGTCCACAATCAGCTCTTTGGTCTCACTGACGTTGAGTGCAAGGTTGATGTTGCGATAACACTCAATGTGCTGATCTATCATTCCTGTACATCCTCTCGTCATCATCTAAGACTCTGCGGCCAATATTTGCGTTATCAGCAAATTTACAGATGGCATTTGAGCTGTGGCTAGCCACACAGTCATGGGTACAGAGTCTCTGAAGGCATCTGAGAGCAGAGAGCACAACAAGCCTTCCTGTTCTGAGCAGTGGACTTACTGGCAGAGTCTGTGCTTAATGGATGAGCTAATCCAGCTAACAAATATCTTATTTAAATGGGAGACTGGATCATGGATTCACACTGCCTAAAAGGAGTCCACTTTTGTCCATCAAAGTTCACCTATATAACCATATACAACCCTGAGATTTTCTTGTGGGCATACTCAGTAAGTCCAAGAACCATGATTGAATCAATTGTAAAGAGGGTTTCTTCTTTTTGTTAACTAGCAGGAATGCTAATTTACTGATAATGAGAATGGTATTCCTTTGTAAACCAAATGGGGATTAATGTTCTTTCTTCTGAGTCTGTAAGCTTTTGTTGATGGGCTTTTGGGCAGATCGGCACGAGGGGGTCGAGAGAGAGGACGCAATGCTCTAAGCTGGGCGAGGATTGGACCCCAAAGGGGGGTCCGAGGCCAGGAGATTCTCCCGGGGGGGGGGGGATGAAGCTAGATGTGCTTGGTTGACCACTCGGAGGGTCCTGAGCTGTTTGGAGAGTCGAGGAGTTCGGAGGGTCCTGAGCTGCGAGTCGAGGAGTTCGGAGGGGATCGAATGGTGGCCAGAAGACTTCAGAAATTGAGCTCCAACGGCTGTGCACGAAGTAGTTTGGACTTTGATAGGTTTGGCGCCTTTTCTTTAATTTTCTCTTCATATATACTGTATCGTTAGTAATCACTTAGTTATAGTAACCTTTATAAATTGTACTCATTTAATCGCTTATGGTGTACTGTCTGTTTCTGGGTGAGGCGGGGACATCACACAGCATCCACACCAGCTGATTACCCAGTTTGTCGGGGCCGAAGGCTGCTCCCCCTAGACGAGAACGAGCTGAGCGAGCCTGAGGCGACCCAGGGAGTTACATTGTGGGGTGCTCGTCCGGGGTTGATTTCTGTGGAAGCTGTGTGATCACCCTCTTTAAATTGTGTCTGCGGCGAAGAGCTGGTGTGTCTTTGTGGGTGTGTGATTGCTGGTTATCGCTGCGTGTGTGTTGGGTGGGGTGGCTGCTGTTGCTAGCCTGGAGGTCGTTGTTCGAGTTCCGACTAGTGCTGACGAAATGGTGATGGGACCATGGGTTGTCCGTACTGTTTGGAGAGTGAGGAGTGACGGGTTGGGATGTTTCAGCAGTGGTGAGCTCCGCCCGGTTGTTGGAATAATGTCCAGCCCTAAAGGGGCGGTGGCATGGGCGGAGCAGACCCCTCAGTTGTTGGGTGAGTGGCGGTGCTTGGCTGTGGGAAAGCGACAGGGACGGGTTGAAAGTTTGAGTAGGCGGGCTGGTGACTTTGTTAGAATTGTCAGGCGCAATTACCTCGAAGTGACCGCTGCCAGTTCTGGGAAAGTGTGGGAAAATGCGTGTGGTTCGACTGGAAGTCAAATGCCGCAGCTGGGGGGCTTATCATATCCATGGCAGGAGATTGGTGGGAAGTTTTTAGGGTATCCCTTTTTGCCTAGGGGGGCAGATAAATTGCTTGTGGTGCCAAGGGGATCTGTCAAGGGGATCAGTTGTTCCGTTGATTCGAGAGGTGTCGGGAAACTGAGAGGAGGCCCAGTGGGGGAACGGCTTGGGGTCTCTGGGGGAGCATGGTCCCAGCAATGTACCAACGAACTCCCGAAAGGAGCAGACCCTATTCCTGAAGGCTTAGAGGGGCCACGCGCACAGGTGTTGTTACGGATGGATGGAAGTCAAGTTAAAGCCATCCTCGGCACCGGGGCACCGGTTAAGTTGCTGTACAGTTTGTTTTACAACCGTTATTGGAAGCATTTACCCTTGACAACATTGAGGACACTGGAGATTCGGGGTACCAGTGCCGGTGATTATCCAGACAACGGTTGTTGGTCAGTGAAAATGGAGGCAAACATGGAGGAGACTGAGGTTCATGAATCGTTAATGCTGATGTGTCCGGACCCTGTTGAGACGGGCAGCGTTTCTGTTCTGGAGAGAACCAATATCCTGCTGGTGCGCTTGGGGGCCTGCCCGGAGGAGGTGGGTGAGCGCTGTTTGGAGGCATTGTCGATGCACCCAGAGTTTTGAGCTGCTTGTGCGGACGTGTGTAGCAGCATTGGGCTGATACCGAATTCAAACAAGAGCCAGTGGTGGTACGGCCTGGGGGAAGTATCTGAGGGTGAGACCCTCTTAGTGGACGCTGCGAAATACCACGAGGGAGGGGAGTTGACTGCTGAAGACACCTCGGAGAGAGAGAGGTTGCGGCGACTGGCCCCTACAGCCATGGAAGACGTAGGCAGCGTGTGTGTGGATTGTATTGCGTTGAAGAGGCGCACTGTTAGTGACCAGAATATGGCCCTGAGGGCCAGAGAGGCGATGGCCTATCTGAGTGGTGTGAAGTGGTTTAAGGTGCTGGATCTGAGGAGTGGATGTTGCCAGATCCCGATGAGTGGGGCCGACAAGGAGAAGACGGCCGTTATAAATTCCCTAGGAGTCTTCCGGTCCGAAAATATGCCACAGGGCATATCTGGAGCCCTTGCAACCTTCCTGCGGGGCAGGTGGAAGACCATAGGGGATGTGGAGGCGTTTGGAGTTTTGGTGTATGTGGATGATCTCTTGGTATTTGGATTTGCCTCAGGAGGATATGAAGTGAGGTCGTTGCAGGAGCAGCTGAGAACTACCGAGTTAAAGTGTTTTCTGTACAAGTGCCAGGGCTGGCGAAGGTCGCAGCTCGTGAGTGACTGTCTCTACAGAATCAAGTTTGAAATGAAGACGGAGAGACTGGAGAAAGTGATCTGGAACCATTCGGAAGACTTACAAGTTGGAGAGAATGAAGAAAGTTGTCTGACTGAGGGTAATAGTAAACTGAGAACCCGGAGAGGGGAGTTTGGGGAGGTGAAGAAATTACAGACGAATCTCAGAAGAGAGAAGCGGAAGCTTGAGGGGAACCTGAAGATGACCATCGACAGTTCAAATGAAGTGCAAAACCTGAAAGTTGATCTGGAAGAAGTCATGAGGAAGAAAAAGCTGGAGAGAAGTGCAGTGAATACTGAACAGGAAGAGACCTTTGGCCCTTCTCCCATTGAGTCAGGTGTAGTGGGGAGGGTTAGCTGTGTGCAGTGTGGGGCATGAGTGAGAGGTTGAGAGAGGAGTTGGTAGTGGGCCCAAGGTATCCCCAGTTGTGTCCGAGCCTGAAGGGTTTAGCTGAGGGGGTACGGAGGCCTCAGAAGGGTTAGGGAACTCCCAGATAGTTGGCCTAAGTAGCGCCTGAAAAACAGGGCGAGAGGAGGAGATGTCACTGTTTGTGCTTGGGTTATGGTGTGTTGGCAGGAAAGGTGGCGAGTTATTTAGTAGTCATGAGGACATGACTTTTATTTGGTGGAGGGAGAGTGTAAAGAGGGTTTCTTCTTTTTGTTAACTAGCAGGAATGCTAATTTACTGATAACGAGAATGGTATTCCTTTGTAAACCAAATGGGGATTAATGTTCTTTCTTCTGAGTCTGTAAGCTTTTGTTGACGGGTTTTTGGGCAGATCGGCGCGAGGGGGTTGAGAGAGAGGACGTAATGCTGTAAGTTGGGCGAGGATCGGACCCCAAAGGGGTCCGAGGCCGGGAGATTCTCCGAGGGGGGGGGGGGGGGGTGGATGAAGCTAGATGTGCTTGGTTGACCACTCGGAGGGTCCGGAGCTGCGAGTCGAGGAGTTCGGAGGGGATCGAATGGTAGCCAGAAGACTTCAGTAATTGAGCTCCAACGGTTGTGCACGAAGTGGTTTGGACTTTGATAAGTTTGGCGCCTTTTCTTTAATTTTCTCTTCATATATACTGTATCGTTATTAATCACTTAGTTATAGTAACCTTTATAAATTGTACTCATTTAATCGCATATGGTGTACTGTCTGTTTTTGGGCGAGGCGGGGACATCACACAGCATCCACACCAGCTGATTACCCAGTTTGGCGGGGCAGAAGGCTGCTCCCCCTAGACGAGAACGAGCTGAGCGAGCCTGAGGCGACCCAGGGAGTTACACAATTAAAGACTGCTCCCAACAGGGCAAACAAGCAACCAGTGTGCAAAAGACAACAAACTAGCAAAAACAAAACAGAAAAAATAATATTAACAGCATTAATTAATTAATTAATTAATGAGCAAGCAAGCAATAAATATTGAGAACATGAGATGAAGAGCCCTTGAAAGTGAGTCCACAGGCTGTGGGAACATTTCAATGATGGGGCAAGTGAAGTTATCCCCAGAGCTTCAAGAGCTCGATGGTTGAGGGATATTAACTGTTCCTGAACCTGGTGCTGTGAGTCAGAGGCTCCTGTACCTCCTTCCCGGTGGTTAACAGTGAGAAGAGAGCGTATCCTGGGTGGTGGGGGTCCCTGATGATGGATGCTGCTTCCTTGCAACAGCATTTCATGTAGATGTTCCCAGTGGTAGGAGGGATATAACCCTGATGGACTGGGCTATACACCAGTTTTTGTAGGATTTTCTGTTCAAGGACAGAGGCGCTTCCGTACCAGGCTTGTTGGCTTGTAAATTTATCTTGCTCCAGGATTTAGTCCTGTTGTAGTTTCCGAGTTTCCTGTCTCCTATAGGATGTTTTGTACTCAAGCCTTTGGGTTTAATAGTTGTATTTTTCTTGGTGATTTGGTTTATAATTCTCACATATACTGTCATTCGTTCATACATTACGTACCTTGTCGTGTGACTTGGGCAGTCGTTGTCTTATCCGTGACCATGATTGTTCTTGGCAAATCTTTCTACAGAGGTGGTTTTCCGTTGCCTTCTTCTGGGCAGAGTCTTTACCAGATGGGTGACCCCAGCCATTATCAATACTCTTCAGAGATTGTCTGCCTGGTGTCAGCGGTCACACAACCAGGACTTGTGATCTGCACCAGCTGCTCATACGACCATCCACCACCTGCTCCCATGGCTCCATGTGACCCTGATCAGTGGGGGCAGGGAGGCAGTTTGCTAAGCAGGTGCTGCACCTTGCCCAAGGGTGACCTGCAGGTGAGCAGAGGGAAGAGGCACCTTGCACATCCTTTGGTAGAGACGTACCTCCACCCTGCTGATCATAAACAATGTGAAAAGCTTTGGTTTGCAAGCTGGCTATACAGAGTACTTCATTACAACAGTGCATTAATATAGTTCAATGGAAAGAAATAACAGTGCAGAATAAAGTGTTACTAACAGAGAGAGGTCAGTGCAGGTAGACAGTAAGGTGCAAGGACATACAAGATAGATAGCCCATGTTATCGCACTAGGGGACTGATGAATAGTCTTACGATAGAAGCTGTCTGAGCCTGGTGCTATGTGCTTTCTGGTTTTTTAATCTTCTGCCCAGTGGGAGGGTGGAAAAGAGAGAGTGGGGTGAATGGGTCTTCGACTATGTTGTCCGTTTTATCGAGGCAGCACAGAGAGTAGACAGAGTCCGTGGATGGAAGGCTGGTAACCATGATGTGCTGTACTGCGTCGACAACCCTGTACTGTGTCGACAACCCTGAGCTGTGTCAACAACCTTCTGGCTTACCGGCCGTGTCACGAGTCCGCAGTATTGCACTGTGTCCGGGTCAATAAAACTCTCAGTGCTGCCCGTGTCAAACAGGCAGCTAGTCCTGCGCCCCTCCAGCAGGATGTCCTTCACCGACCTGGCGAGCTGATGTGGAACACTTTGGTCGAGGGTCACGGAGGCCAGAGTTGAATCCCCATCTTGGTGCGCAAAGCACCCGTAGGTTGGGGGTGGGTCGAGCTGGCGCCAACAAAGTTGGCCGCCCCCATGCCTCGCATGAGGTGGGCAGGCAAGATGGCGGCAACCAAGATGGCGACCCCCATGCCTCGCACACGGTGCTGCTCAACCCCGCTCGTGGTTTAGACTTACAGGCCTTGGCGAAGTGGCCCTTCTTTCCGCAGCTGGAGCAGGTAGCTTCTCGGGCCGGGCAGCGTTTTCGGGGGTGCTTTTCGAGTCCGCAGAAGTAACACTGCGCGGACTTGCGACTGGCAGCCGCTGTGGTTGATTCGCTGGTGGGTTGTGGGGTCTGCAGCGTCCACGGGGCCAGCGGGAGATCGCGCGCCTGGACAGCGTCAGCGTCGTGCAGAGCGGCCTCCAGCATGTTGGCCAGCTCGATCACCGAACGTAAGGTAAGATCGGCGTTTTCCAGCAGCCGCTGGCGCACGTACACTGACCTGATCCCCCATAACGAAGGCGTCTCGTACCAGGAGCTCTGCATGCTGTTCCGCCATCAGTCCCCTTCAGTCGCAGGCCTGCACGAGTGTCTGTAGGGCCCGGACAAACTCAGCGCTCGACTCTCCGTCCCGCTGCTGCCACGTCGCTAGGCGATGTCTTGCTTAGATGGTGTTCACCGGCCGTAGGTACTGTCTTTTGAGGGCGTCCAGTGCCCCTTGGTAGGTCGGCAGGTCCCTGATCAGGGCGTAGACCCGCGGACTGACCCTGGAGAGGAGAATTTTGTGCATCGTTGCAGGCTCGGTCACACAAATCTCTTCCAGGTACGATTGGAAGCATGCAAACCAGAGTTCAAAAGGGATGCTGACTTCCGGAGATTGAGGGTCAATATCCAATCTGTTGGGTCATAAAATGCTCTCCGTGTTTTAAAATGCTGCTAATAAAATTGATGCACCGTCAATAACTCTCGGAGACAGGAGGCGATCAATAGGCTTTTATTAGCAGCAAAATGGAGCATGGCATCTCGGAGACTGATCGCCAATCACCTTTATACAGGGGTCTGTCAGAGGAGCCACAGGAGCAGTCAGCAGCGGGGCATGTCCAGACAGGCATACACATAGTTTATCACATTCACCCCTCAACTATCAGGCTCTTGAACCAGAAGGAATATCTTCACTCCCCCCCTTCACTGAAATGTTCCCACAACCACTTTCGAGGACTCACTTTCACTTTCTCATGTTCTCAATATTTATTCCTTACTTATTTACAATTACCTTGTACTTGCATTGATTGTTGTCTTTTGCACACTGGTCTTGTTGTTTGCTTGTCTTGTTGTGTGAGGATTTTCATTGATTGTATTGTGTTTCAAATCTGGAGAGTGGTGAATTCATTGCCAGAGGCAGCAGTCATTGGGTATATTGAAGTCAGGGATACAGGGAGAAGTCTCCTCGAGTTGGGGTTGAGAGGGAAAGGGATCATTACTGATCATCACCAGGACCACCAGACTCAAAAACAGGTACTTTCCCCAAGCTGTAAAGCTGATCAGGGTTGTAAGTGGTGATATATATGTACTCTGATAATAAATTTATTTTGAACTTTGAAAATAGTTAACCCTGGTGAAGTGAGAGTCTCAGGTGTGAACTTTGAGGCCAAGTTGAAGCTTAAGCTTGAAGTCAGCAGTCCAGCTGGGGAATCGTGGTGCCCAGGATACATCTGAAACTGGTTGCTGCATGGCAACACTGGACGAGAGCGGGGAAGAGCACAGGACAGGCCCAAAGGAAACAGCAAAAATGCTGCCAATTGCACCACAAGGCGTGAAAAGAAACAGCAGGATAGGCCCAAAAGGGGCATCAGAGGGAATGAGAGAGGTTTGGGATGAGAAATTCACGCTTATTGTCATTCAAATGTATACATGTTTACCACTAAACAAAACAATGTTCCTCGGATCTAGGTGCACAATTCAATACACAAAACACATAAAGTAACGTTAACGCAGATAAATTACAAATAATAGATATGTCCCACAAGATTGACATTTAGTGTAGGATCAAACTGCCTGACATATCACTGCCATCACAGACATATAGACAGAAAGGTGCTGGAAAAAGCCCAACAATATCCCACCCACCCTGCTGACGTTTGTCCACTCGCATCAGCGAGGAGCAGCAGGACCACCAAACTCGAAAACAGGTACTTTCTCAAGCAAGAGATGATCAACTCTTCCTCGCATTGACCCACCCCTCCACAACCCCAACCACCACTACCTTATCCTTTCCTCTCAGAGTCACCTTACTGCACCTAACATCACCTTCTGGAGATCCAGTCAATCTATGTATAGAAGTTAATTTCATGTATTTATATTTATTGTATTTTTTAGTTATTAATGTGTTATAGGACCCGGGGTAACAGGCATTTCCGTCTCCTTTACACGTGTACTGAAGAATGGCCCATCAGAGACCCCCACCCCCCCAGGTCACGCTCCCTTCTCACTGCTGCCATCAGAAGGTGGAACAGGAGCCTCAGGACTCACACCACCAGGTTCAGGAACAGTTATTACCCCTCAAGCATCAGGCTCTTGAACCAGAGGGGATAATTTCATTCAACTTCACAATGAAGATTCATTTTCTTCAAAGTTCAAAGTAAACTTATTATGAAAGTATACATATGTCACCATGTACGACCCTAATATTCATCTTCTTTTGCTCATACTCAACAAATCCTTTATAGAATAATAACCACAATAGAATCAATGAAAGACTGCACTAACTAGGCAGTTCAACCAGTGTGTAAAAAACAAAACAAAGTGCAACTACAAAAATAAATAAATAATAACAATAACAAATAAATAAACAACAAATATTGACAACACGAGATGAAGAGTCCTTGAAAGTGAGTTTATAGGTTTTGGGAGCATTTCAGTGATGGGGCAAGTGAAGTTATCTCCTTTGTTTCAAGAGCCTGATGCTTGAGGTGTAGTAACTGTTCCTGAGGCTCCTGTTCCACCTTCCTGGTGGCAGCAGTGAGAAGAGAGCGTGGCCTCGGTGGTGGGGTCCCTGATGAAGGGTGCGACAGTGTTTCGTGTGGATGTGCTCAAGGGTGAGAGGCGTTTACCCGTGGTGGACAGGGCTTATTCACTACCTTTTGTAGGATTGTGAGCATTCATAGTAGATACAACAAACACAGGCTGTGCAGGTCAGTTCTAGAATTGAAATGTGAAAGGGACGTAACTGTTCTTACATAGAACATAGAACAATACAGCCCAGTACAGGCCTTTTGGCCCACAATGCTGTGCCGACCCTTAAACCCTGCCTCCCATATAACTCCCCACCTTAAATTCCTCCATATACCTGTCTAGTAGTCTCTTAAACTTCACTAGTGTATCTGCCTCCACCACTGACCCAGACAGTGCATTCCACGCACCAACCACTCTGAGTGAAAAACCTTCCTCTAATATCCCCCTTGAACTTCCCTCCCCTTACCTTAAAGCCATGTCCTCTTGTATTGAGCAGTGGTGCCCTGGGGAAGAGGCGCTGGCTGTCCACTCTATCAATTCCTCTTAATATCTTGTATACCACTATCACATCTCCAGAGAGTAAAGCCCTAGCTCCCTTAATCTCTGATCATAATCCATACTCTCTAAACCGGGCAGCATCCTGGTAAATAAATCTCCTCTGTACCCTTTCCAATGCTTCCACATCCTTCCTATAGTGAGGCGACTAGAACTGGACACAGTACTCCAAGTGTGGCCTAACCAGAGTTCTTGAACCAGGTGTTGTGGGACATCGGGCTTCTGTACCTCCTGCTCGAATTATGTCAATAAGCAACAGTTGAAGAGAAAGAAGTTCAAAGTACATTTACTGTATGTGAACATTATTCAACCTTGAGATTCGTCTCCTAACAGGCAGCTGTTAAACAAAGAATCCATTAAAAAAAGACCATCAAATACCCAATGTCCAGAGAGAAAAAAATCATGCAGACAATAAGCTTAATCATAGCGTTCAGAAGTGAAGTTCAGAAAGAGAGGTTACCCATCCCTTGCCTTGGACAGAGTGCCTTAGAGCAGCTGGGGTGTGGACGAGCTCACGTTCGTGAGAACCCGGGGGGAAGGGGGGATTTTGAAGACACTGAGTTGAGAGCCAATCGAGGCACAGGGGTCCTCTGCAACAGGTGGGCCACAGCAGGGGCTGAACGGAAATGGAAACAGGTGTACTGAAGCTGGGGAGTCAGCAAGTCAGCTCAGGGTCAAAGAGGAGCACTGCGAGCTCAGTCTGTACCCATTGAAACAGGCGTGTGATTGATCTGTCGGTTAATAAGTGTGTTCATTTACGACACAGGTCGGGGACTCTCAGCCTGGTAACTGGGCCTGAGGCACCATTCAGGACTCTGAACTGCAGAGGCCTGTCTGTTTTAAGAACTGCCTTGCATCTAGTCACACACACTTGAAAAGAGCATTAATGATGCCCGTGATTCACACAGGTTCACTGAGAGGACGTTTTCACAAGGAGCCGTGCGAAGGGAAGCTTCACATTTACACTTTGTGAGTGGACGCACTGAGTTGTACATCCATGGTCTTCTGCTGCTGCCCCCTCCACTTCAACGTTCAACGTGGGGTGCGTTCAGAGATGCTGTTCTGCACACCACTGTTTGTGGTGAACTACATAAACCTGTCTGGACCCGCTGACTGCACCTGTGGCTCCTCCCACAGACCCCAGTATAAAGGTGATTGGGGACTCTGCCCCGGCCTCCGTCTCCAGGATGTAGTGTGGTGGTCAATTGCTGCTTCTTCTTTCTTCCAGCCAATAAAAGCCTACCTTAACCCACGTCTCAGAGTTATTGATGGTGCATCGCTGTTGCAACGTGTTACCATCAGGAAGGAGGTATAGAAGTGTGAAGACACACACTTAATAATTCACAAACAGCTTCTTCCCTCTACCATCCGATTTCTGAATGGACATTGAACCCATGAACACCACCTCACTACTTTTTAAAACATTTCTTTTTCTGCACTACTTACCTTAATTTAACTATTTAATATGCATATATTTAATAACTGTAATTTTGTTCTTTTTCTATATTCATCATGTATTGCATTGTACTGCTGCCACAAAGTTAATAAATTTCACGACACATGCCGGTGATAATTTGAGTTACTGTCAGCATGACCCAGTCTGGCCATTCTCCTCTAAGCTCTCTCATTAACGAAGCATTTTTGCCCACAGAACTGCCACTCGCTGGATGTTTTCTGCTTTTCACACCATTCTCCGTAAACTCTAGAGACTGTTGTGCATGAAAATCTCAGGAGATCAGCAGTTTCTGAGATACTCAAGCCACCCTGTCTGGCACCAGCAATTATTCCACGGTCAAACTTGATCACATTTTTTGCTCTGCTCTGACATTTGCTCTGAACAACAACTGAACCTCTTGACCATGTCTGCGGGCTTTTATGCATTGAGTTGCTGCCACGTGATTGGCTGATCAGATATTTGCATTCACCTGTACAGGTGTACCTAACAAAGTGGCAACTCACTGAGTAAATGAGGCTGCCTGATTACACCTTCCGGAA